>NW_028118514.1:0-186872 GCF_965113295.1 Leuciscus leuciscus
ACTGCGATCTCCCATGCCTCCCTCCAACGCCCCCTGGAGGCATGGGAGACCGCTTGGCTAGCCTCCTGAAGGGCTCTCTCATGGTGATCCGTAAGAATGTCCAAACCAGTGTTCAGCCAATTCTTGGCGTTCCCGAAGATCAGCCATTCAGTGCTGACCTTCGGAAACGCCGGCTGGATCCCCGCCGAGATCTGGTAGGCCATCTTCTGTAATTTGGCCGGTGGCCCCTCCTCCTCCCCGGCCTCCATCATCCCACGGTGATGGTGGTAGGCCTTGACGTATCTGAATAAGACCCTAATCAGGGCCTTAAACTCGCGATCCTCCCTCTCCTCTCTTTGCCTTCTACTTTCCATACTCTCAATCAAGCAACCTCCTTACACTCTCAATCTGCCTACAAAGAGAAGAAAGAAGAGTAGATTACTACCTAGGGCTAACCTCATCCTGCCACCTCCCCATCCAAAGGGTTAGGGTTAGGGTTAGGATTGTGAAAAGACAACGCCTTCCCCCCAGAGTTAGGGTTAGGGGAATGAAAAATCCAAGATCTAGGACCCTAAGGCCCCAGAAATGGTTATGCACTGGCCCACTTTCTACTGACCACTAATGGACACCCCAGGCCCAGAAAAGAAAGCGGCCACACCCTAGAGAAATACATATATAACTATTAAATAACAAAATGTAGGGCTAAATCGCCATGGGTTCGAATCAAGCGGGCTACGTTGCCGTGGTTTCCACCAACAAGGGTTTAATTTTATTAAAAAAAACGAATGGTAGGTTTTAGTAAGATGTGGTGAGGGGCTTATAACCCACGTCTGTCTGGACATGGGGAGACGCTCGACGTCACAGTGGACGGAGAAAAAATTATGTGGCTCTGCAACATCACCCACAACAATGATGGCGGCCATTTTAACCAACTCAAGACCTGTATGGGTCAATGAGAAAATTTTCCAAAGCTCTGCTACATCACCCACCTTCAAAATGATGGCAGCTGTACTCATTTTTACGGTTTTGTGTCATTCAGGCATACTATCGCGACGCGTTTCGAACTTTCCCAAGGTTCTCTTCAGGCGAATTGGAATGACAACTGTCTCTGTTCCCTCTGCAACTACAGAGTGCTTGAGGGCGTGGTCCCTCTGGACTTTATAGTGGTAGAGGGCGGGGTGCCCCTCCCACTACTAAATACCTTTCAGCACTGTATGGTGCTTCATAAATCGTTTTTTCACTATCAATAAATTTGTTTTTAATTTTAAAATTTAATAATCATATATACACACTCACAGACATCACACACAATCAAATCCAGACGAAGGGCAATCCAGAAGCTCAGAGGCGGTGGCACGGGCTTGGTTAGGGGAATGAAAAATCCAAGATCTAGGACCCTAAGGCCCCAGAAATGGTTATGCACTGGCCCACTTTCTACTGACCACTAATGGACACCCCAGGCCCAGAAAAGAAAGCGGCCACACCCTAGAGAAATACATATATAACTATTAAATAACAAAATGTAGGGCTAAATCGCCATGGGTTCGAATCAAGCGGGCTACGTTGCCGTGGTTTCCACCAACAAGGGTTTAATTTTATTAAAAAAAACGAATGGTAGGTTTTAGTAAGATGTGGTGAGGGGCTTATAACCCACGTCTGTCTGGACATGGGGAGACGCTCGACGTCACAGTGGACGGAGAAAAAATTATGTGGCTCTGCAACATCACCCACAACAATGATGGCGGCCATTTTAACCAACTCAAGACCTGTATGGGTCAATGAGAAAATTTTCCAAAGCTCTGCTACATCACCCACCTTCAAAATGATGGCAGCTGTACTCATTTTTACGGTTTTGTGTCATTCAGGCATACTATCGCGACGCGTTTCGAACTTTCCCAAGGTTCTCTTCAGGCGAATAGGAATGACAACTGTCTCTGTTCCCTCTGCAACTACAGAGTGGGTTAGGGTTAGGGTTAGTTAGGGTTAGGGTTAGGGTTAGGGTTAGGGTTAGGGTTAGGTGAAGGAAATCCAGGATCCGAATCCCGAAGGATTCGAAAACGGCTGTGCACTGGCCCGTGTTTAGGGTTAGGGTTAGGGTTAGTTAGGGTTAGGTAGGGAGGTAAAAACGACTTTCACCCTCATTAGTAACCACCCTCATTTGCATAAAGGGCATCTGATTGGCCGAATCTTAACTGTCCATATATCTGCAACGGTGTGTTTTATCTGTACGAAACTTGGTTTATATAGTAATTGATGTATGGCTAGTCGACTGGTGGTGGTTTGGTGCGCCTCTAGCGCCACCAGGTGTGTAGACACGGTACTGCACTTTATTTTTTAGATTTGTTTTTTTTTAACAGGGGTCTATTTTATAAATTGCTGTTGTATCTAGGGTTATTTTATATAGGGGTGGTCTATCGGGTTTAGGGTTAGTTTGGGGCTATGGTTAGGTTAGGGTTAAAATGGCATATAGGTAGGGAGGTAAAAACGACTTTCACCCTCATTAGTAACCACCCTCATTTGCATAAAGGGCATCTGATTGGCCGAATCTTAACTGTCCATATATCTGCAACGGTGTGTTTTATCTGTACGAAACTTGGTTTATATAGTAATTGATGTATGGCTAGTCGACTGGTGGTGGTTTGGTGCGCCTCTAGCGCCACCAGGTGTGTAGACACGGTACTGCACTTTATTTTTTAGATTTGTTTTTTTTTAACAGGGGTCTATTTTATAAATTGCTGTTGTATCTAGGGTTATTTTATATAGGGGTGGTCTATCCTGGTATATTTTGGGTAGGGTCTGTGTAGGTCCCGCCAGTGGTCAGTGTTTTTTGGTTTTGTTTTCTGTTTTTTTGTGCAGGTGGTGGGTAGGTTTAGCTGGTTAGGTGAGGTAGCGTGCCAGGCCTTTGGCCTTTGACCCTGCATCCATGCAGACGCCCTGACGCAAACTGAACTTGAGTTTTCCCCCAGCTGTTCACCTGTCAATGCAAAATGGTTGCATTTGCCGTGCATATCAGCACGAGTGCTGAAACAGCACCAATGCTGACAGGTAAGTGTCTATTTCTATAGATAGATTGATGGATGGAGTGATGGATGGATGGATGGATGGATGGATGGATGGATGGATGGATGGATGGATAGATAGGTACATGAGTTGAAACAACTTTTTGTTAAAAAAAATGTTTTTGTTAAAAAAAATGTTTTTGTTTGAAAAAGTGAATGTTTTTTAGGCCTGTGTTACATTGATGGATGGAGTGATGGAGTGATGGATGGATGGATGGATGGATGGATAGATAGATGAATAGATGAATATATAGATACATGAGTTTAAACCACTTTTTGTTAAAAAAAATATGTTTTTGTTTGAAAAAGTGAATGTTTTTAGGCCTGTGTTATACATGGATGGATGGAGTGATGGATGGATGGATGGATGGATGGATAGATAGATAAATAGATAGATAGATGAATAGATGAATATATAGATACATGAGTTTAAACAACTTTTTGTTAAAAAAAAAAAAGTTTTTGTTTGAAAAAGTGAATGTTTTTAGGCCTGTGTTATACATGGATGGATGGAGTGATGGAGTGATGGAGTGATGGATGGATGGATGGATAGATAGATGGATAGATGGATAGATGGATAGATGGATAGATGAGTTTGATCGACTGTTTGTTCATATTTTTTTATTGTTTTGTGTTAAATATTGAAAGTAGTCTTTGGACTAATGGTTAGTTTGGGTTTAGGGTTAGTTTGGGGCTATGGTTAGGTTAGGGTTAAAATGGCATATAGGTAGGGAGGTAAAAACGACTTTCACCCTCATTAGTAACCACCCTCATTTGCATAAAGGGCATCTGATTGGCCGAATCTTAACTGTCCATATATCTGCAACGGTGTGTTTTATCTGTACGAAACTTGGTTTATATAGTAATTGATGTATGGCTAGTCGACTGGTGGTGGTTTGGTGCGCCTCTAGCGCCACCAGGTGTGTAGACACGGTACTGCACTTTATTTTTTAGATTTGTTTTTTTTTAACAGGGGTCTATTTTATAAATTGCTGTTGTATCTAGGGTTATTTTATATAGGGGTGGTCTATCCTGGTATATTTTGGGTAGGGTCTGTGTAGGTCCCGCCAGTGGTCAGTGTTTTTTGGTTTTGTTTTCTGTTTTTTTGTGCAGGTGGTGGGTAGGTTTAGCTGGTTAGGTGAGGTAGCGTGCCAGGCCTTTGGCCTTTGACCCTGCATCCATGCAGACGCCCTGACGCAAACTGAACTTGAGTTTTCCCCCAGCTGTTCACCTGTCAATGCAAAATGGTTGCATTTGCCGTGCATATCAGCACGAGTGCTGAAACAGCACCAATGCTGACAGGTAAGTGTCTATTTCTATAGATAGATTGATGGATGGAGTGATGGATGGATGGATGGATGGATGGATGGATGGATGGATGGATGGATGGATAGATAGGTACATGAGTTGAAACAACTTTTTGTTAAAAAAAATGTTTTTGTTAAAAAAAATGTTTTTGTTTGAAAAAGTGAATGTTTTTTAGGCCTGTGTTACATTGATGGATGGAGTGATGGAGTGATGGATGGATGGATGGATGGATGGATAGATAGATGAATAGATGAATATATAGATACATGAGTTTAAACCACTTTTTGTTAAAAAAAATATGTTTTTGTTTGAAAAAGTGAATGTTTTTAGGCCTGTGTTATACATGGATGGATGGAGTGATGGATGGATGGATGGATGGATGGATAGATAGATAAATAGATAGATAGATGAATAGATGAATATATAGATACATGAGTTTAAACAACTTTTTGTTAAAAAAAAAAAAGTTTTTGTTTGAAAAAGTGAATGTTTTTAGGCCTGTGTTATACATGGATGGATGGAGTGATGGAGTGATGGAGTGATGGATGGATGGATGGATAGATAGATGGATAGATGGATAGATGGATAGATGGATAGATGAGTTTGATCGACTGTTTGTTCATATTTTTTTATTGTTTTGTGTTAAATATTGAAAGTAGTCTTTGGACTAATGGTTAGTTTGGGTTTAGGGTTAGTTTGGGGCTATGGTTAGGTTAGGGTTAAAATGGCATATAGGTAGGGAGGTAAAAACGACTTTCACCCTCATTAGTAACCACCCTCATTTGCATAAAGGGCATCTGATTGGCCGAATCTTAACTGTCCATATATCTGCAACGGTGTGTTTTATCTGTACGAAACTTGGTTTATATAGTAATTGATGTATGGCTAGTCGACTGGTGGTGGTTTGGTGCGCCTCTAGCGCCACCAGGTGTGTAGACACGGTACTGCACTTTATTTTTTAGATTTGTTTTTTTTTAACAGGGGTCTATTTTATAAATTGCTGTTGTATCTAGGGTTATTTTATATAGGGGTGGTCTATCCTGGTATATTTTGGGTAGGGTCTGTGTAGGTCCCGCCAGTGGTCAGTGTTTTTTGGTTTTGTTTTCTGTTTTTTTGTGCAGGTGGTGGGTAGGTTTAGCTGGTTAGGTGAGGTAGCGTGCCAGGCCTTTGGCCTTTGACCCTGCATCCATGCAGACGCCCTGACGCAAACTGAACTTGAGTTTTCCCCCAGCTGTTCACCTGTCAATGCAAAATGGTTGCATTTGCCGTGCATATCAGCACGAGTGCTGAAACAGCACCAATGCTGACAGGTAAGTGTCTATTTCTATAGATAGATTGATGGATGGAGTGATGGATGGATGGATGGATGGATGGATGGATGGATGGATGGATGGATGGATAGATAGGTACATGAGTTGAAACAACTTTTTGTTAAAAAAAATGTTTTTGTTAAAAAAAATGTTTTTGTTTGAAAAAGTGAATGTTTTTTAGGCCTGTGTTACATTGATGGATGGAGTGATGGAGTGATGGATGGATGGATGGATGGATGGATAGATAGATGAATAGATGAATATATAGATACATGAGTTTAAACCACTTTTTGTTAAAAAAAATATGTTTTTGTTTGAAAAAGTGAATGTTTTTAGGCCTGTGTTATACATGGATGGATGGAGTGATGGATGGATGGATGGATGGATGGATAGATAGATAAATAGATAGATAGATGAATAGATGAATATATAGATACATGAGTTTAAACAACTTTTTGTTAAAAAAAAAAAAGTTTTTGTTTGAAAAAGTGAATGTTTTTAGGCCTGTGTTATACATGGATGGATGGAGTGATGGAGTGATGGAGTGATGGATGGATGGATGGATAGATAGATGGATAGATGGATAGATGGATAGATGGATAGATGAGTTTGATCGACTGTTTGTTCATATTTTTTTATTGTTTTGTGTTAAATATTGAAAGTAGTCTTTGGACTAATGGTTAGTTTGGGTTTAGGGTTAGTTTGGGGCTATGGTTAGGTTAGGGTTAAAATGGCATATAGGTAGGGAGGTAAAAACGACTTTCACCCTCATTAGTAACCACCCTCATTTGCATAAAGGGCATCTGATTGGCCGAATCTTAACTGTCCATATATCTGCAACGGTGTGTTTTATCTGTACGAAACTTGGTTTATATAGTAATTGATGTATGGCTAGTCGACTGGTGGTGGTTTGGTGCGCCTCTAGCGCCACCAGGTGTGTAGACACGGTACTGCACTTTATTTTTTAGATTTGTTTTTTTTTAACAGGGGTCTATTTTATAAATTGCTGTTGTATCTAGGGTTATTTTATATAGGGGTGGTCTATCCTGGTATATTTTGGGTAGGGTCTGTGTAGGTCCCGCCAGTGGTCAGTGTTTTTTGGTTTTGTTTTCTGTTTTTTTGTGCAGGTGGTGGGTAGGTTTAGCTGGTTAGGTGAGGTAGCGTGCCAGGCCTTTGGCCTTTGACCCTGCATCCATGCAGACGCCCTGACGCAAACTGAACTTGAGTTTTCCCCCAGCTGTTCACCTGTCAATGCAAAATGGTTGCATTTGCCGTGCATATCAGCACGAGTGCTGAAACAGCACCAATGCTGACAGGTAAGTGTCTATTTCTATAGATAGATTGATGGATGGAGTGATGGATGGATGGATGGATGGATGGATGGATGGATGGATGGATGGATGGATAGATAGGTACATGAGTTGAAACAACTTTTTGTTAAAAAAAATGTTTTTGTTAAAAAAAATGTTTTTGTTTGAAAAAGTGAATGTTTTTTAGGCCTGTGTTACATTGATGGATGGAGTGATGGAGTGATGGATGGATGGATGGATGGATGGATAGATAGATGAATAGATGAATATATAGATACATGAGTTTAAACCACTTTTTGTTAAAAAAAATATGTTTTTGTTTGAAAAAGTGAATGTTTTTAGGCCTGTGTTATACATGGATGGATGGAGTGATGGATGGATGGATGGATGGATGGATAGATAGATAAATAGATAGATAGATGAATAGATGAATATATAGATACATGAGTTTAAACAACTTTTTGTTAAAAAAAAAAAAGTTTTTGTTTGAAAAAGTGAATGTTTTTAGGCCTGTGTTATACATGGATGGATGGAGTGATGGAGTGATGGAGTGATGGATGGATGGATGGATAGATAGATGGATAGATGGATAGATGGATAGATGGATAGATGAGTTTGATCGACTGTTTGTTCATATTTTTTTATTGTTTTGTGTTAAATATTGAAAGTAGTCTTTGGACTAATGGTTAGTTTGGGTTTAGGGTTAGTTTGGGGCTATGGTTAGGTTAGGGTTAAAATGGCATATAGGTAGGGAGGTAAAAACGACTTTCACCCTCATTAGTAACCACCCTCATTTGCATAAAGGGCATCTGATTGGCCGAATCTTAACTGTCCATATATCTGCAACGGTGTGTTTTATCTGTACGAAACTTGGTTTATATAGTAATTGATGTATGGCTAGTCGACTGGTGGTGGTTTGGTGCGCCTCTAGCGCCACCAGGTGTGTAGACACGGTACTGCACTTTATTTTTTAGATTTGTTTTTTTTTAACAGGGGTCTATTTTATAAATTGCTGTTGTATCTAGGGTTATTTTATATAGGGGTGGTCTATCCTGGTATATTTTGGGTAGGGTCTGTGTAGGTCCCGCCAGTGGTCAGTGTTTTTTGGTTTTGTTTTCTGTTTTTTTGTGCAGGTGGTGGGTAGGTTTAGCTGGTTAGGTGAGGTAGCGTGCCAGGCCTTTGGCCTTTGACCCTGCATCCATGCAGACGCCCTGACGCAAACTGAACTTGAGTTTTCCCCCAGCTGTTCACCTGTCAATGCAAAATGGTTGCATTTGCCGTGCATATCAGCACGAGTGCTGAAACAGCACCAATGCTGACAGGTAAGTGTCTATTTCTATAGATAGATTGATGGATGGAGTGATGGATGGATGGATGGATGGATGGATGGATGGATGGATGGATGGATGGATAGATAGGTACATGAGTTGAAACAACTTTTTGTTAAAAAAAATGTTTTTGTTAAAAAAAATGTTTTTGTTTGAAAAAGTGAATGTTTTTTAGGCCTGTGTTACATTGATGGATGGAGTGATGGAGTGATGGATGGATGGATGGATGGATGGATAGATAGATGAATAGATGAATATATAGATACATGAGTTTAAACCACTTTTTGTTAAAAAAAATATGTTTTTGTTTGAAAAAGTGAATGTTTTTAGGCCTGTGTTATACATGGATGGATGGAGTGATGGATGGATGGATGGATGGATGGATAGATAGATAAATAGATAGATAGATGAATAGATGAATATATAGATACATGAGTTTAAACAACTTTTTGTTAAAAAAAAAAAAGTTTTTGTTTGAAAAAGTGAATGTTTTTAGGCCTGTGTTATACATGGATGGATGGAGTGATGGAGTGATGGAGTGATGGATGGATGGATGGATAGATAGATGGATAGATGGATAGATGGATAGATGGATAGATGAGTTTGATCGACTGTTTGTTCATATTTTTTTATTGTTTTGTGTTAAATATTGAAAGTAGTCTTTGGACTAATGGTTAGTTTGGGTTTAGGGTTAGTTTGGGGCTATGGTTAGGTTAGGGTTAAAATGGCATATAGGTAGGGAGGTAAAAACGACTTTCACCCTCATTAGTAACCACCCTCATTTGCATAAAGGGCATCTGATTGGCCGAATCTTAACTGTCCATATATCTGCAACGGTGTGTTTTATCTGTACGAAACTTGGTTTATATAGTAATTGATGTATGGCTAGTCGACTGGTGGTGGTTTGGTGCGCCTCTAGCGCCACCAGGTGTGTAGACACGGTACTGCACTTTATTTTTTAGATTTGTTTTTTTTTAACAGGGGTCTATTTTATAAATTGCTGTTGTATCTAGGGTTATTTTATATAGGGGTGGTCTATCCTGGTATATTTTGGGTAGGGTCTGTGTAGGTCCCGCCAGTGGTCAGTGTTTTTTGGTTTTGTTTTCTGTTTTTTTGTGCAGGTGGTGGGTAGGTTTAGCTGGTTAGGTGAGGTAGCGTGCCAGGCCTTTGGCCTTTGACCCTGCATCCATGCAGACGCCCTGACGCAAACTGAACTTGAGTTTTCCCCCAGCTGTTCACCTGTCAATGCAAAATGGTTGCATTTGCCGTGCATATCAGCACGAGTGCTGAAACAGCACCAATGCTGACAGGTAAGTGTCTATTTCTATAGATAGATTGATGGATGGAGTGATGGATGGATGGATGGATGGATGGATGGATGGATGGATGGATGGATGGATAGATAGGTACATGAGTTGAAACAACTTTTTGTTAAAAAAAATGTTTTTGTTAAAAAAAATGTTTTTGTTTGAAAAAGTGAATGTTTTTTAGGCCTGTGTTACATTGATGGATGGAGTGATGGAGTGATGGATGGATGGATGGATGGATGGATAGATAGATGAATAGATGAATATATAGATACATGAGTTTAAACCACTTTTTGTTAAAAAAAATATGTTTTTGTTTGAAAAAGTGAATGTTTTTAGGCCTGTGTTATACATGGATGGATGGAGTGATGGATGGATGGATGGATGGATGGATAGATAGATAAATAGATAGATAGATGAATAGATGAATATATAGATACATGAGTTTAAACAACTTTTTGTTAAAAAAAAAAAAGTTTTTGTTTGAAAAAGTGAATGTTTTTAGGCCTGTGTTATACATGGATGGATGGAGTGATGGAGTGATGGAGTGATGGATGGATGGATGGATAGATAGATGGATAGATGGATAGATGGATAGATGGATAGATGAGTTTGATCGACTGTTTGTTCATATTTTTTTATTGTTTTGTGTTAAATATTGAAAGTAGTCTTTGGACTAATGGTTAGTTTGGGTTTAGGGTTAGTTTGGGGCTATGGTTAGGTTAGGGTTAAAATGGCAGGGTTAGGGTTAGGTAGGGAGGTAAAAACGACTTTCACCCTCATTAGTAACCACCCTCATTTGCATAAAGGGCATCTGATTGGCCGAATCTTAACTGTCCATATATCTGCAACGGTGTGTTTTATCTGTACGAAACTTGGTTTATATAGTAATTGATGTATGGCTAGTCGACTGGTGGTGGTTTGGTGCGCCTCTAGCGCCACCAGGTGTGTAGACACGGTACTGCACTTTATTTTTTAGATTTGTTTTTTTTTAACAGGGGTCTATTTTATAAATTGCTGTTGTATCTAGGGTTATTTTATATAGGGGTGGTCTATCCTGGTATATTTTGGGTAGGGTCTGTGTAGGTCCCGCCAGTGGTCAGTGTTTTTTGGTTTTGTTTTCTGTTTTTTTGTGCAGGTGGTGGGTAGGTTTAGCTGGTTAGGTGAGGTAGCGTGCCAGGCCTTTGGCCTTTGACCCTGCATCCATGCAGACGCCCTGACGCAAACTGAACTTGAGTTTTCCCCCAGCTGTTCACCTGTCAATGCAAAATGGTTGCATTTGCCGTGCATATCAGCACGAGTGCTGAAACAGCACCAATGCTGACAGGTAAGTGTCTATTTCTATAGATAGATTGATGGATGGAGTGATGGATGGATGGATGGATGGATGGATGGATGGATGGATGGATGGATGGATAGATAGGTACATGAGTTGAAACAACTTTTTGTTAAAAAAAATGTTTTTGTTAAAAAAAATGTTTTTGTTTGAAAAAGTGAATGTTTTTTAGGCCTGTGTTACATTGATGGATGGAGTGATGGAGTGATGGATGGATGGATGGATGGATGGATAGATAGATGAATAGATGAATATATAGATACATGAGTTTAAACCACTTTTTGTTAAAAAAAATATGTTTTTGTTTGAAAAAGTGAATGTTTTTAGGCCTGTGTTATACATGGATGGATGGAGTGATGGATGGATGGATGGATGGATGGATAGATAGATAAATAGATAGATAGATGAATAGATGAATATATAGATACATGAGTTTAAACAACTTTTTGTTAAAAAAAAAAAAGTTTTTGTTTGAAAAAGTGAATGTTTTTAGGCCTGTGTTATACATGGATGGATGGAGTGATGGAGTGATGGAGTGATGGATGGATGGATGGATAGATAGATGGATAGATGGATAGATGGATAGATGGATAGATGAGTTTGATCGACTGTTTGTTCATATTTTTTTATTGTTTTGTGTTAAATATTGAAAGTAGTCTTTGGACTAATGGTTAGTTTGGGTTTAGGGTTAGTTTGGGGCTATGGTTAGGTTAGGGTTAAAATGGCATATAGGTAGGGAGGTAAAAACGACTTTCACCCTCATTAGTAACCACCCTCATTTGCATAAAGGGCATCTGATTGGCCGAATCTTAACTGTCCATATATCTGCAACGGTGTGTTTTATCTGTACGAAACTTGGTTTATATAGTAATTGATGTATGGCTAGTCGACTGGTGGTGGTTTGGTGCGCCTCTAGCGCCACCAGGTGTGTAGACACGGTACTGCACTTTATTTTTTAGATTTGTTTTTTTTTAACAGGGGTCTATTTTATAAATTGCTGTTGTATCTAGGGTTATTTTATATAGGGGTGGTCTATCCTGGTATATTTTGGGTAGGGTCTGTGTAGGTCCCGCCAGTGGTCAGTGTTTTTTGGTTTTGTTTTCTGTTTTTTTGTGCAGGTGGTGGGTAGGTTTAGCTGGTTAGGTGAGGTAGCGTGCCAGGCCTTTGGCCTTTGACCCTGCATCCATGCAGACGCCCTGACGCAAACTGAACTTGAGTTTTCCCCCAGCTGTTCACCTGTCAATGCAAAATGGTTGCATTTGCCGTGCATATCAGCACGAGTGCTGAAACAGCACCAATGCTGACAGGTAAGTGTCTATTTCTATAGATAGATTGATGGATGGAGTGATGGATGGATGGATGGATGGATGGATGGATGGATGGATGGATGGATGGATAGATAGGTACATGAGTTGAAACAACTTTTTGTTAAAAAAAATGTTTTTGTTAAAAAAAATGTTTTTGTTTGAAAAAGTGAATGTTTTTTAGGCCTGTGTTACATTGATGGATGGAGTGATGGAGTGATGGATGGATGGATGGATGGATGGATAGATAGATGAATAGATGAATATATAGATACATGAGTTTAAACCACTTTTTGTTAAAAAAAATATGTTTTTGTTTGAAAAAGTGAATGTTTTTAGGCCTGTGTTATACATGGATGGATGGAGTGATGGATGGATGGATGGATGGATGGATAGATAGATAAATAGATAGATAGATGAATAGATGAATATATAGATACATGAGTTTAAACAACTTTTTGTTAAAAAAAAAAAAGTTTTTGTTTGAAAAAGTGAATGTTTTTAGGCCTGTGTTATACATGGATGGATGGAGTGATGGAGTGATGGAGTGATGGATGGATGGATGGATAGATAGATGGATAGATGGATAGATGGATAGATGGATAGATGAGTTTGATCGACTGTTTGTTCATATTTTTTTATTGTTTTGTGTTAAATATTGAAAGTAGTCTTTGGACTAATGGTTAGTTTGGGTTTAGGGTTAGTTTGGGGCTATGGTTAGGTTAGGGTTAAAATGGCATATAGGTAGGGAGGTAAAAACGACTTTCACCCTCATTAGTAACCACCCTCATTTGCATAAAGGGCATCTGATTGGCCGAATCTTAACTGTCCATATATCTGCAACGGTGTGTTTTATCTGTACGAAACTTGGTTTATATAGTAATTGATGTATGGCTAGTCGACTGGTGGTGGTTTGGTGCGCCTCTAGCGCCACCAGGTGTGTAGACACGGTACTGCACTTTATTTTTTAGATTTGTTTTTTTTTAACAGGGGTCTATTTTATAAATTGCTGTTGTATCTAGGGTTATTTTATATAGGGGTGGTCTATCCTGGTATATTTTGGGTAGGGTTAGGGTTAGGGTTAGAGTTAGGGTTAGGGTTAGGTAGGGAGGTAAAAACGACTTTCACCCTCATTAGTAACCACCCTCATTTGCATAAAGGGCATCTGATTGGCCGAATCTTAACTGTCCATATATCTGCAACGGTGTGTTTTATCTGTACGAAACTTGGTTTATATAGTAATTGATGTATGGCTAGTCGACTGGTGGTGGTTTGGTGCGCCTCTAGCGCCACCAGGTGTGTAGACACGGTACTGCACTTTATTTTTTAGATTTGTTTTTTTTTAACAGGGGTCTATTTTATAAATTGCTGTTGTATCTAGGGTTATTTTATATAGGGGTGGTCTATCCTGGTATATTTTGGGTAGGGTCTGTGTAGGTCCCGCCAGTGGTCAGTGTTTTTTGGTTTTGTTTTCTGTTTTTTTGTGCAGGTGGTGGGTAGGTTTAGCTGGTTAGGTGAGGTAGCGTGCCAGGCCTTTGGCCTTTGACCCTGCATCCATGCAGACGCCCTGACGCAAACTGAACTTGAGTTTTCCCCCAGCTGTTCACCTGTCAATGCAAAATGGTTGCATTTGCCGTGCATATCAGCACGAGTGCTGAAACAGCACCAATGCTGACAGGTAAGTGTCTATTTCTATAGATAGATTGATGGATGGAGTGATGGATGGATGGATGGATGGATGGATGGATGGATGGATGGATGGATGGATAGATAGGTACATGAGTTGAAACAACTTTTTGTTAAAAAAAATGTTTTTGTTAAAAAAAATGTTTTTGTTTGAAAAAGTGAATGTTTTTTAGGCCTGTGTTACATTGATGGATGGAGTGATGGAGTGATGGATGGATGGATGGATGGATGGATAGATAGATGAATAGATGAATATATAGATACATGAGTTTAAACCACTTTTTGTTAAAAAAAATATGTTTTTGTTTGAAAAAGTGAATGTTTTTAGGCCTGTGTTATACATGGATGGATGGAGTGATGGATGGATGGATGGATGGATGGATAGATAGATAAATAGATAGATAGATGAATAGATGAATATATAGATACATGAGTTTAAACAACTTTTTGTTAAAAAAAAAAAAGTTTTTGTTTGAAAAAGTGAATGTTTTTAGGCCTGTGTTATACATGGATGGATGGAGTGATGGAGTGATGGAGTGATGGATGGATGGATGGATAGATAGATGGATAGATGGATAGATGGATAGATGGATAGATGAGTTTGATCGACTGTTTGTTCATATTTTTTTATTGTTTTGTGTTAAATATTGAAAGTAGTCTTTGGACTAATGGTTAGTTTGGGTTTAGGGTTAGTTTGGGGCTATGGTTAGGTTAGGGTTAAAATGGCATATAGGTAGGGAGGTAAAAACGACTTTCACCCTCATTAGTAACCACCCTCATTTGCATAAAGGGCATCTGATTGGCCGAATCTTAACTGTCCATATATCTGCAACGGTGTGTTTTATCTGTACGAAACTTGGTTTATATAGTAATTGATGTATGGCTAGTCGACTGGTGGTGGTTTGGTGCGCCTCTAGCGCCACCAGGTGTGTAGACACGGTACTGCACTTTATTTTTTAGATTTGTTTTTTTTTAACAGGGGTCTATTTTATAAATTGCTGTTGTATCTAGGGTTATTTTATATAGGGGTGGTCTATCCTGGTATATTTTGGGTAGGGTCTGTGTAGGTCCCGCCAGTGGTCAGTGTTTTTTGGTTTTGTTTTCTGTTTTTTTGTGCAGGTGGTGGGTAGGTTTAGCTGGTTAGGTGAGGTAGCGTGCCAGGCCTTTGGCCTTTGACCCTGCATCCATGCAGACGCCCTGACGCAAACTGAACTTGAGTTTTCCCCCAGCTGTTCACCTGTCAATGCAAAATGGTTGCATTTGCCGTGCATATCAGCACGAGTGCTGAAACAGCACCAATGCTGACAGGTAAGTGTCTATTTCTATAGATAGATTGATGGATGGAGTGATGGATGGATGGATGGATGGATGGATGGATGGATGGATGGATGGATGGATAGATAGGTACATGAGTTGAAACAACTTTTTGTTAAAAAAAATGTTTTTGTTAAAAAAAATGTTTTTGTTTGAAAAAGTGAATGTTTTTTAGGCCTGTGTTACATTGATGGATGGAGTGATGGAGTGATGGATGGATGGATGGATGGATGGATAGATAGATGAATAGATGAATATATAGATACATGAGTTTAAACCACTTTTTGTTAAAAAAAATATGTTTTTGTTTGAAAAAGTGAATGTTTTTAGGCCTGTGTTATACATGGATGGATGGAGTGATGGATGGATGGATGGATGGATGGATAGATAGATAAATAGATAGATAGATGAATAGATGAATATATAGATACATGAGTTTAAACAACTTTTTGTTAAAAAAAAAAAAGTTTTTGTTTGAAAAAGTGAATGTTTTTAGGCCTGTGTTATACATGGATGGATGGAGTGATGGAGTGATGGAGTGATGGATGGATGGATGGATAGATAGATGGATAGATGGATAGATGGATAGATGGATAGATGAGTTTGATCGACTGTTTGTTCATATGTTCATATTTTTTTATTGTTTTGTGTTAAATATTGAAAGTAGTCTTTGGACTAATGGTTAGTTTGGGTTTAGGGTTAGTTTGGGGCTATGGTTAGGTTAGGGTTAAAATGGCATATAGGTAGGGAGGTAAAAACGACTTTCACCCTCATTAGTAACCACCCTCATTTGCATAAAGGGCATCTGATTGGCCGAATCTTAACTGTCCATATATCTGCAACGGTGTGTTTTATCTGTACGAAACTTGGTTTATATAGTAATTGATGTATGGCTAGTCGACTGGTGGTGGTTTGGTGCGCCTCTAGCGCCACCAGGTGTGTAGACACGGTACTGCACTTTATTTTTTAGATTTGTTTTTTTTTAACAGGGGTCTATTTTATAAATTGCTGTTGTATCTAGGGTTATTTTATATAGGGGTGGTCTATCCTGGTATATTTTGGGTAGGGTCTGTGTAGGTCCCGCCAGTGGTCAGTGTTTTTTGGTTTTGTTTTCTGTTTTTTTGTGCAGGTGGTGGGTAGGTTTAGCTGGTTAGGTGAGGTAGCGTGCCAGGCCTTTGGCCTTTGACCCTGCATCCATGCAGACGCCCTGACGCAAACTGAACTTGAGTTTTCCCCCAGCTGTTCACCTGTCAATGCAAAATGGTTGCATTTGCCGTGCATATCAGCACGAGTGCTGAAACAGCACCAATGCTGACAGGTAAGTGTCTATTTCTATAGATAGATTGATGGATGGAGTGATGGATGGATGGATGGATGGATGGATGGATGGATGGATGGATGGATGGATAGATAGGTACATGAGTTGAAACAACTTTTTGTTAAAAAAAATGTTTTTGTTAAAAAAAATGTTTTTGTTTGAAAAAGTGAATGTTTTTTAGGCCTGTGTTACATTGATGGATGGAGTGATGGAGTGATGGATGGATGGATGGATGGATGGATAGATAGATGAATAGATGAATATATAGATACATGAGTTTAAACCACTTTTTGTTAAAAAAAATATGTTTTTGTTTGAAAAAGTGAATGTTTTTAGGCCTGTGTTATACATGGATGGATGGAGTGATGGATGGATGGATGGATGGATGGATAGATAGATAAATAGATAGATAGATGAATAGATGAATATATAGATACATGAGTTTAAACAACTTTTTGTTAAAAAAAAAAAAGTTTTTGTTTGAAAAAGTGAATGTTTTTAGGCCTGTGTTATACATGGATGGATGGAGTGATGGAGTGATGGAGTGATGGATGGATGGATGGATAGATAGATGGATAGATGGATAGATGGATAGATGGATAGATGAGTTTGATCGACTGTTTGTTCATATTTTTTTATTGTTTTGTGTTAAATATTGAAAGTAGTCTTTGGACTAATGGTTAGTTTGGGTTTAGGGTTAGTTTGGGGCTATGGTTAGGTTAGGGTTAAAATGGCATATAGGTAGGGAGGTAAAAACGACTTTCACCCTCATTAGTAACCACCCTCATTTGCATAAAGGGCATCTGATTGGCCGAATCTTAACTGTCCATATATCTGCAACGGTGTGTTTTATCTGTACGAAACTTGGTTTATATAGTAATTGATGTATGGCTAGTCGACTGGTGGTGGTTTGGTGCGCCTCTAGCGCCACCAGGTGTGTAGACACGGTACTGCACTTTATTTTTTAGATTTGTTTTTTTTTAACAGGGGTCTATTTTATAAATTGCTGTTGTATCTAGGGTTATTTTATATAGGGGTGGTCTATCCTGGTATATTTTGGGTAGGGTCTGTGTAGGTCCCGCCAGTGGTCAGTGTTTTTTGGTTTTGTTTTCTGTTTTTTTGTGCAGGTGGTGGGTAGGTTTAGCTGGTTAGGTGAGGTAGCGTGCCAGGCCTTTGGCCTTTGACCCTGCATCCATGCAGACGCCCTGACGCAAACTGAACTTGAGTTTTCCCCCAGCTGTTCACCTGTCAATGCAAAATGGTTGCATTTGCCGTGCATATCAGCACGAGTGCTGAAACAGCACCAATGCTGACAGGTAAGTGTCTATTTCTATAGATAGATTGATGGATGGAGTGATGGATGGATGGATGGATGGATGGATGGATGGATGGATGGATGGATGGATAGATAGGTACATGAGTTGAAACAACTTTTTGTTAAAAAAAATGTTTTTGTTAAAAAAAATGTTTTTGTTTGAAAAAGTGAATGTTTTTTAGGCCTGTGTTACATTGATGGATGGAGTGATGGAGTGATGGATGGATGGATGGATGGATGGATAGATAGATGAATAGATGAATATATAGATACATGAGTTTAAACCACTTTTTGTTAAAAAAAATATGTTTTTGTTTGAAAAAGTGAATGTTTTTAGGCCTGTGTTATACATGGATGGATGGAGTGATGGATGGATGGATGGATGGATGGATAGATAGATAAATAGATAGATAGATGAATAGATGAATATATAGATACATGAGTTTAAACAACTTTTTGTTAAAAAAAAAAAAGTTTTTGTTTGAAAAAGTGAATGTTTTTAGGCCTGTGTTATACATGGATGGATGGAGTGATGGAGTGATGGAGTGATGGATGGATGGATGGATAGATAGATGGATAGATGGATAGATGGATAGATGGATAGATGAGTTTGATCGACTGTTTGTTCATATTTTTTTATTGTTTTGTGTTAAATATTGAAAGTAGTCTTTGGACTAATGGTTAGTTTGGGTTTAGGGTTAGTTTGGGGCTATGGTTAGGTTAGGGTTAAAATGGCATATAGGTAGGGAGGTAAAAACGACTTTCACCCTCATTAGTAACCACCCTCATTTGCATAAAGGGCATCTGATTGGCCGAATCTTAACTGTCCATATATCTGCAACGGTGTGTTTTATCTGTACGAAACTTGGTTTATATAGTAATTGATGTATGGCTAGTCGACTGGTGGTGGTTTGGTGCGCCTCTAGCGCCACCAGGTGTGTAGACACGGTACTGCACTTTATTTTTTAGATTTGTTTTTTTTTAACAGGGGTCTATTTTATAAATTGCTGTTGTATCTAGGGTTATTTTATATAGGGGTGGTCTATCCTGGTATATTTTGGGTAGGGTTAGGGTTAGGGTTAGAGTTAGGGTTAGGGTTAGGTAGGGAGGTAAAAACGACTTTCACCCTCATTAGTAACCACCCTCATTTGCATAAAGGGCATCTGATTGGCCGAATCTTAACTGTCCATATATCTGCAACGGTGTGTTTTATCTGTACGAAACTTGGTTTATATAGTAATTGATGTATGGCTAGTCGACTGGTGGTGGTTTGGTGCGCCTCTAGCGCCACCAGGTGTGTAGACACGGTACTGCACTTTATTTTTTAGATTTGTTTTTTTTTAACAGGGGTCTATTTTATAAATTGCTGTTGTATCTAGGGTTATTTTATATAGGGGTGGTCTATCCTGGTATATTTTGGGTAGGGTCTGTGTAGGTCCCGCCAGTGGTCAGTGTTTTTTGGTTTTGTTTTCTGTTTTTTTGTGCAGGTGGTGGGTAGGTTTAGCTGGTTAGGTGAGGTAGCGTGCCAGGCCTTTGGCCTTTGACCCTGCATCCATGCAGACGCCCTGACGCAAACTGAACTTGAGTTTTCCCCCAGCTGTTCACCTGTCAATGCAAAATGGTTGCATTTGCCGTGCATATCAGCACGAGTGCTGAAACAGCACCAATGCTGACAGGTAAGTGTCTATTTCTATAGATAGATTGATGGATGGAGTGATGGATGGATGGATGGATGGATGGATGGATGGATGGATGGATGGATGGATAGATAGGTACATGAGTTGAAACAACTTTTTGTTAAAAAAAATGTTTTTGTTAAAAAAAATGTTTTTGTTTGAAAAAGTGAATGTTTTTTAGGCCTGTGTTACATTGATGGATGGAGTGATGGAGTGATGGATGGATGGATGGATGGATGGATAGATAGATGAATAGATGAATATATAGATACATGAGTTTAAACCACTTTTTGTTAAAAAAAATATGTTTTTGTTTGAAAAAGTGAATGTTTTTAGGCCTGTGTTATACATGGATGGATGGAGTGATGGATGGATGGATGGATGGATGGATAGATAGATAAATAGATAGATAGATGAATAGATGAATATATAGATACATGAGTTTAAACAACTTTTTGTTAAAAAAAAAAAAGTTTTTGTTTGAAAAAGTGAATGTTTTTAGGCCTGTGTTATACATGGATGGATGGAGTGATGGAGTGATGGAGTGATGGATGGATGGATGGATAGATAGATGGATAGATGGATAGATGGATAGATGGATAGATGAGTTTGATCGACTGTTTGTTCATATTTTTTTATTGTTTTGTGTTAAATATTGAAAGTAGTCTTTGGACTAATGGTTAGTTTGGGTTTAGGGTTAGTTTGGGGCTATGGTTAGGTTAGGGTTAAAATGGCATATAGGTAGGGAGGTAAAAACGACTTTCACCCTCATTAGTAACCACCCTCATTTGCATAAAGGGCATCTGATTGGCCGAATCTTAACTGTCCATATATCTGCAACGGTGTGTTTTATCTGTACGAAACTTGGTTTATATAGTAATTGATGTATGGCTAGTCGACTGGTGGTGGTTTGGTGCGCCTCTAGCGCCACCAGGTGTGTAGACACGGTACTGCACTTTATTTTTTAGATTTGTTTTTTTTTAACAGGGGTCTATTTTATAAATTGCTGTTGTATCTAGGGTTATTTTATATAGGGGTGGTCTATCCTGGTATATTTTGGGTAGGGTCTGTGTAGGTCCCGCCAGTGGTCAGTGTTTTTTGGTTTTGTTTTCTGTTTTTTTGTGCAGGTGGTGGGTAGGTTTAGCTGGTTAGGTGAGGTAGCGTGCCAGGCCTTTGGCCTTTGACCCTGCATCCATGCAGACGCCCTGACGCAAACTGAACTTGAGTTTTCCCCCAGCTGTTCACCTGTCAATGCAAAATGGTTGCATTTGCCGTGCATATCAGCACGAGTGCTGAAACAGCACCAATGCTGACAGGTAAGTGTCTATTTCTATAGATAGATTGATGGATGGAGTGATGGATGGATGGATGGATGGATGGATGGATGGATGGATGGATGGATGGATAGATAGGTACATGAGTTGAAACAACTTTTTGTTAAAAAAAATGTTTTTGTTAAAAAAAATGTTTTTGTTTGAAAAAGTGAATGTTTTTTAGGCCTGTGTTACATTGATGGATGGAGTGATGGAGTGATGGATGGATGGATGGATGGATGGATAGATAGATGAATAGATGAATATATAGATACATGAGTTTAAACCACTTTTTGTTAAAAAAAATATGTTTTTGTTTGAAAAAGTGAATGTTTTTAGGCCTGTGTTATACATGGATGGATGGAGTGATGGATGGATGGATGGATGGATGGATAGATAGATAAATAGATAGATAGATGAATAGATGAATATATAGATACATGAGTTTAAACAACTTTTTGTTAAAAAAAAAAAAGTTTTTGTTTGAAAAAGTGAATGTTTTTAGGCCTGTGTTATACATGGATGGATGGAGTGATGGAGTGATGGAGTGATGGATGGATGGATGGATAGATAGATGGATAGATGGATAGATGGATAGATGGATAGATGAGTTTGATCGACTGTTTGTTCATATTTTTTTATTGTTTTGTGTTAAATATTGAAAGTAGTCTTTGGACTAATGGTTAGTTTGGGTTTAGGGTTAGTTTGGGGCTATGGTTAGGTTAGGGTTAAAATGGCAGGGTTAGGGTTAGGTAGGGAGGTAAAAACGACTTTCACCCTCATTAGTAACCACCCTCATTTGCATAAAGGGCATCTGATTGGCCGAATCTTAACTGTCCATATATCTGCAACGGTGTGTTTTATCTGTACGAAACTTGGTTTATATAGTAATTGATGTATGGCTAGTCGACTGGTGGTGGTTTGGTGCGCCTCTAGCGCCACCAGGTGTGTAGACACGGTACTGCACTTTATTTTTTAGATTTGTTTTTTTTTAACAGGGGTCTATTTTATAAATTGCTGTTGTATCTAGGGTTATTTTATATAGGGGTGGTCTATCCTGGTATATTTTGGGTAGGGTCTGTGTAGGTCCCGCCAGTGGTCAGTGTTTTTTGGTTTTGTTTTCTGTTTTTTTGTGCAGGTGGTGGGTAGGTTTAGCTGGTTAGGTGAGGTAGCGTGCCAGGCCTTTGGCCTTTGACCCTGCATCCATGCAGACGCCCTGACGCAAACTGAACTTGAGTTTTCCCCCAGCTGTTCACCTGTCAATGCAAAATGGTTGCATTTGCCGTGCATATCAGCACGAGTGCTGAAACAGCACCAATGCTGACAGGTAAGTGTCTATTTCTATAGATAGATTGATGGATGGAGTGATGGATGGATGGATGGATGGATGGATGGATGGATGGATGGATGGATGGATAGATAGGTACATGAGTTGAAACAACTTTTTGTTAAAAAAAATGTTTTTGTTAAAAAAAATGTTTTTGTTTGAAAAAGTGAATGTTTTTTAGGCCTGTGTTACATTGATGGATGGAGTGATGGAGTGATGGATGGATGGATGGATGGATGGATAGATAGATGAATAGATGAATATATAGATACATGAGTTTAAACCACTTTTTGTTAAAAAAAATATGTTTTTGTTTGAAAAAGTGAATGTTTTTAGGCCTGTGTTATACATGGATGGATGGAGTGATGGATGGATGGATGGATGGATGGATAGATAGATAAATAGATAGATAGATGAATAGATGAATATATAGATACATGAGTTTAAACAACTTTTTGTTAAAAAAAAAAAAGTTTTTGTTTGAAAAAGTGAATGTTTTTAGGCCTGTGTTATACATGGATGGATGGAGTGATGGAGTGATGGAGTGATGGATGGATGGATGGATAGATAGATGGATAGATGGATAGATGGATAGATGGATAGATGAGTTTGATCGACTGTTTGTTCATATTTTTTTATTGTTTTGTGTTAAATATTGAAAGTAGTCTTTGGACTAATGGTTAGTTTGGGTTTAGGGTTAGTTTGGGGCTATGGTTAGGTTAGGGTTAAAATGGCATATAGGTAGGGAGGTAAAAACGACTTTCACCCTCATTAGTAACCACCCTCATTTGCATAAAGGGCATCTGATTGGCCGAATCTTAACTGTCCATATATCTGCAACGGTGTGTTTTATCTGTACGAAACTTGGTTTATATAGTAATTGATGTATGGCTAGTCGACTGGTGGTGGTTTGGTGCGCCTCTAGCGCCACCAGGTGTGTAGACACGGTACTGCACTTTATTTTTTAGATTTGTTTTTTTTTAACAGGGGTCTATTTTATAAATTGCTGTTGTATCTAGGGTTATTTTATATAGGGGTGGTCTATCCTGGTATATTTTGGGTAGGGTCTGTGTAGGTCCCGCCAGTGGTCAGTGTTTTTTGGTTTTGTTTTCTGTTTTTTTGTGCAGGTGGTGGGTAGGTTTAGCTGGTTAGGTGAGGTAGCGTGCCAGGCCTTTGGCCTTTGACCCTGCATCCATGCAGACGCCCTGACGCAAACTGAACTTGAGTTTTCCCCCAGCTGTTCACCTGTCAATGCAAAATGGTTGCATTTGCCGTGCATATCAGCACGAGTGCTGAAACAGCACCAATGCTGACAGGTAAGTGTCTATTTCTATAGATAGATTGATGGATGGAGTGATGGATGGATGGATGGATGGATGGATGGATGGATGGATGGATGGATGGATAGATAGGTACATGAGTTGAAACAACTTTTTGTTAAAAAAAATGTTTTTGTTAAAAAAAATGTTTTTGTTTGAAAAAGTGAATGTTTTTTAGGCCTGTGTTACATTGATGGATGGAGTGATGGAGTGATGGATGGATGGATGGATGGATGGATAGATAGATGAATAGATGAATATATAGATACATGAGTTTAAACCACTTTTTGTTAAAAAAAATATGTTTTTGTTTGAAAAAGTGAATGTTTTTAGGCCTGTGTTATACATGGATGGATGGAGTGATGGATGGATGGATGGATGGATGGATAGATAGATAAATAGATAGATAGATGAATAGATGAATATATAGATACATGAGTTTAAACAACTTTTTGTTAAAAAAAAAAAAGTTTTTGTTTGAAAAAGTGAATGTTTTTAGGCCTGTGTTATACATGGATGGATGGAGTGATGGAGTGATGGAGTGATGGATGGATGGATGGATAGATAGATGGATAGATGGATAGATGGATAGATGGATAGATGAGTTTGATCGACTGTTTGTTCATATTTTTTTATTGTTTTGTGTTAAATATTGAAAGTAGTCTTTGGACTAATGGTTAGTTTGGGTTTAGGGTTAGTTTGGGGCTATGGTTAGGTTAGGGTTAAAATGGCATATAGGTAGGGAGGTAAAAACGACTTTCACCCTCATTAGTAACCACCCTCATTTGCATAAAGGGCATCTGATTGGCCGAATCTTAACTGTCCATATATCTGCAACGGTGTGTTTTATCTGTACGAAACTTGGTTTATATAGTAATTGATGTATGGCTAGTCGACTGGTGGTGGTTTGGTGCGCCTCTAGCGCCACCAGGTGTGTAGACACGGTACTGCACTTTATTTTTTAGATTTGTTTTTTTTTAACAGGGGTCTATTTTATAAATTGCTGTTGTATCTAGGGTTATTTTATATAGGGGTGGTCTATCCTGGTATATTTTGGGTAGGGTTAGGGTTAGGGTTAGAGTTAGGGTTAGGGTTAGGTAGGGAGGTAAAAACGACTTTCACCCTCATTAGTAACCACCCTCATTTGCATAAAGGGCATCTGATTGGCCGAATCTTAACTGTCCATATATCTGCAACGGTGTGTTTTATCTGTACGAAACTTGGTTTATATAGTAATTGATGTATGGCTAGTCGACTGGTGGTGGTTTGGTGCGCCTCTAGCGCCACCAGGTGTGTAGACACGGTACTGCACTTTATTTTTTAGATTTGTTTTTTTTTAACAGGGGTCTATTTTATAAATTGCTGTTGTATCTAGGGTTATTTTATATAGGGGTGGTCTATCCTGGTATATTTTGGGTAGGGTCTGTGTAGGTCCCGCCAGTGGTCAGTGTTTTTTGGTTTTGTTTTCTGTTTTTTTGTGCAGGTGGTGGGTAGGTTTAGCTGGTTAGGTGAGGTAGCGTGCCAGGCCTTTGGCCTTTGACCCTGCATCCATGCAGACGCCCTGACGCAAACTGAACTTGAGTTTTCCCCCAGCTGTTCACCTGTCAATGCAAAATGGTTGCATTTGCCGTGCATATCAGCACGAGTGCTGAAACAGCACCAATGCTGACAGGTAAGTGTCTATTTCTATAGATAGATTGATGGATGGAGTGATGGATGGATGGATGGATGGATGGATGGATGGATGGATGGATGGATGGATAGATAGGTACATGAGTTGAAACAACTTTTTGTTAAAAAAAATGTTTTTGTTAAAAAAAATGTTTTTGTTTGAAAAAGTGAATGTTTTTTAGGCCTGTGTTACATTGATGGATGGAGTGATGGAGTGATGGATGGATGGATGGATGGATGGATAGATAGATGAATAGATGAATATATAGATACATGAGTTTAAACCACTTTTTGTTAAAAAAAATATGTTTTTGTTTGAAAAAGTGAATGTTTTTAGGCCTGTGTTATACATGGATGGATGGAGTGATGGATGGATGGATGGATGGATGGATAGATAGATAAATAGATAGATAGATGAATAGATGAATATATAGATACATGAGTTTAAACAACTTTTTGTTAAAAAAAAAAAAGTTTTTGTTTGAAAAAGTGAATGTTTTTAGGCCTGTGTTATACATGGATGGATGGAGTGATGGAGTGATGGAGTGATGGATGGATGGATGGATAGATAGATGGATAGATGGATAGATGGATAGATGGATAGATGAGTTTGATCGACTGTTTGTTCATATTTTTTTATTGTTTTGTGTTAAATATTGAAAGTAGTCTTTGGACTAATGGTTAGTTTGGGTTTAGGGTTAGTTTGGGGCTATGGTTAGGTTAGGGTTAAAATGGCATATAGGTAGGGAGGTAAAAACGACTTTCACCCTCATTAGTAACCACCCTCATTTGCATAAAGGGCATCTGATTGGCCGAATCTTAACTGTCCATATATCTGCAACGGTGTGTTTTATCTGTACGAAACTTGGTTTATATAGTAATTGATGTATGGCTAGTCGACTGGTGGTGGTTTGGTGCGCCTCTAGCGCCACCAGGTGTGTAGACACGGTACTGCACTTTATTTTTTAGATTTGTTTTTTTTTAACAGGGGTCTATTTTATAAATTGCTGTTGTATCTAGGGTTATTTTATATAGGGGTGGTCTATCCTGGTATATTTTGGGTAGGGTCTGTGTAGGTCCCGCCAGTGGTCAGTGTTTTTTGGTTTTGTTTTCTGTTTTTTTGTGCAGGTGGTGGGTAGGTTTAGCTGGTTAGGTGAGGTAGCGTGCCAGGCCTTTGGCCTTTGACCCTGCATCCATGCAGACGCCCTGACGCAAACTGAACTTGAGTTTTCCCCCAGCTGTTCACCTGTCAATGCAAAATGGTTGCATTTGCCGTGCATATCAGCACGAGTGCTGAAACAGCACCAATGCTGACAGGTAAGTGTCTATTTCTATAGATAGATTGATGGATGGAGTGATGGATGGATGGATGGATGGATGGATGGATGGATGGATGGATGGATGGATAGATAGGTACATGAGTTGAAACAACTTTTTGTTAAAAAAAATGTTTTTGTTAAAAAAAATGTTTTTGTTTGAAAAAGTGAATGTTTTTTAGGCCTGTGTTACATTGATGGATGGAGTGATGGAGTGATGGATGGATGGATGGATGGATGGATAGATAGATGAATAGATGAATATATAGATACATGAGTTTAAACCACTTTTTGTTAAAAAAAATATGTTTTTGTTTGAAAAAGTGAATGTTTTTAGGCCTGTGTTATACATGGATGGATGGAGTGATGGATGGATGGATGGATGGATGGATAGATAGATAAATAGATAGATAGATGAATAGATGAATATATAGATACATGAGTTTAAACAACTTTTTGTTAAAAAAAAAAAAGTTTTTGTTTGAAAAAGTGAATGTTTTTAGGCCTGTGTTATACATGGATGGATGGAGTGATGGAGTGATGGAGTGATGGATGGATGGATGGATAGATAGATGGATAGATGGATAGATGGATAGATGGATAGATGAGTTTGATCGACTGTTTGTTCATATTTTTTTATTGTTTTGTGTTAAATATTGAAAGTAGTCTTTGGACTAATGGTTAGTTTGGGTTTAGGGTTAGTTTGGGGCTATGGTTAGGTTAGGGTTAAAATGGCATATAGGTAGGGAGGTAAAAACGACTTTCACCCTCATTAGTAACCACCCTCATTTGCATAAAGGGCATCTGATTGGCCGAATCTTAACTGTCCATATATCTGCAACGGTGTGTTTTATCTGTACGAAACTTGGTTTATATAGTAATTGATGTATGGCTAGTCGACTGGTGGTGGTTTGGTGCGCCTCTAGCGCCACCAGGTGTGTAGACACGGTACTGCACTTTATTTTTTAGATTTGTTTTTTTTTAACAGGGGTCTATTTTATAAATTGCTGTTGTATCTAGGGTTATTTTATATAGGGGTGGTCTATCCTGGTATATTTTGGGTAGGGTCTGTGTAGGTCCCGCCAGTGGTCAGTGTTTTTTGGTTTTGTTTTCTGTTTTTTTGTGCAGGTGGTGGGTAGGTTTAGCTGGTTAGGTGAGGTAGCGTGCCAGGCCTTTGGCCTTTGACCCTGCATCCATGCAGACGCCCTGACGCAAACTGAACTTGAGTTTTCCCCCAGCTGTTCACCTGTCAATGCAAAATGGTTGCATTTGCCGTGCATATCAGCACGAGTGCTGAAACAGCACCAATGCTGACAGGTAAGTGTCTATTTCTATAGATAGATTGATGGATGGAGTGATGGATGGATGGATGGATGGATGGATGGATGGATGGATGGATGGATGGATAGATA
Source organism: Leuciscus leuciscus (assembly GCF_965113295.1). NCBI lineage: Eukaryota > Metazoa > Chordata > Actinopteri > Cypriniformes > Leuciscidae > Leuciscus > Leuciscus leuciscus. The sequence goes on from NW_028118514.1 coordinate 27,909, forward strand.
GGTACATGAGTTGAAACAACTTTTTGTTAAAAAAAATGTTTTTGTTAAAAAAAATGTTTTTGTTTGAAAAAGTGAATGTTTTTTAGGCCTGTGTTACATTGATGGATGGAGTGATGGAGTGATGGATGGATGGATGGATGGATGGATAGATAGATGAATAGATGAATATATAGATACATGAGTTTAAACCACTTTTTGTTAAAAAAAATATGTTTTTGTTTGAAAAAGTGAATGTTTTTAGGCCTGTGTTATACATGGATGGATGGAGTGATGGATGGATGGATGGATGGATGGATAGATAGATAAATAGATAGATAGATGAATAGATGAATATATAGATACATGAGTTTAAACAACTTTTTGTTAAAAAAAAAAAAGTTTTTGTTTGAAAAAGTGAATGTTTTTAGGCCTGTGTTATACATGGATGGATGGAGTGATGGAGTGATGGAGTGATGGATGGATGGATGGATAGATAGATGGATAGATGGATAGATGGATAGATGGATAGATGAGTTTGATCGACTGTTTGTTCATATTTTTTTATTGTTTTGTGTTAAATATTGAAAGTAGTCTTTGGACTAATGGTTAGTTTGGGTTTAGGGTTAGTTTGGGGCTATGGTTAGGTTAGGGTTAAAATGGCATATAGGTAGGGAGGTAAAAACGACTTTCACCCTCATTAGTAACCACCCTCATTTGCATAAAGGGCATCTGATTGGCCGAATCTTAACTGTCCATATATCTGCAACGGTGTGTTTTATCTGTACGAAACTTGGTTTATATAGTAATTGATGTATGGCTAGTCGACTGGTGGTGGTTTGGTGCGCCTCTAGCGCCACCAGGTGTGTAGACACGGTACTGCACTTTATTTTTTAGATTTGTTTTTTTTTAACAGGGGTCTATTTTATAAATTGCTGTTGTATCTAGGGTTATTTTATATAGGGGTGGTCTATCCTGGTATATTTTGGGTAGGGTCTGTGTAGGTCCCGCCAGTGGTCAGTGTTTTTTGGTTTTGTTTTCTGTTTTTTTGTGCAGGTGGTGGGTAGGTTTAGCTGGTTAGGTGAGGTAGCGTGCCAGGCCTTTGGCCTTTGACCCTGCATCCATGCAGACGCCCTGACGCAAACTGAACTTGAGTTTTCCCCCAGCTGTTCACCTGTCAATGCAAAATGGTTGCATTTGCCGTGCATATCAGCACGAGTGCTGAAACAGCACCAATGCTGACAGGTAAGTGTCTATTTCTATAGATAGATTGATGGATGGAGTGATGGATGGATGGATGGATGGATGGATGGATGGATGGATGGATGGATGGATAGATAGGTACATGAGTTGAAACAACTTTTTGTTAAAAAAAATGTTTTTGTTAAAAAAAATGTTTTTGTTTGAAAAAGTGAATGTTTTTTAGGCCTGTGTTACATTGATGGATGGAGTGATGGAGTGATGGATGGATGGATGGATGGATGGATAGATAGATGAATAGATGAATATATAGATACATGAGTTTAAACCACTTTTTGTTAAAAAAAATATGTTTTTGTTTGAAAAAGTGAATGTTTTTAGGCCTGTGTTATACATGGATGGATGGAGTGATGGATGGATGGATGGATGGATGGATAGATAGATAAATAGATAGATAGATGAATAGATGAATATATAGATACATGAGTTTAAACAACTTTTTGTTAAAAAAAAAAAAGTTTTTGTTTGAAAAAGTGAATGTTTTTAGGCCTGTGTTATACATGGATGGATGGAGTGATGGAGTGATGGAGTGATGGATGGATGGATGGATAGATAGATGGATAGATGGATAGATGGATAGATGGATAGATGAGTTTGATCGACTGTTTGTTCATATTTTTTTATTGTTTTGTGTTAAATATTGAAAGTAGTCTTTGGACTAATGGTTAGTTTGGGTTTAGGGTTAGTTTGGGGCTATGGTTAGGTTAGGGTTAAAATGGCATATAGGTAGGGAGGTAAAAACGACTTTCAGACTTTCACCCTCATTAGTAACCACCCTCATTTGCATAAAGGGCATCTGATTGGCCGAATCTTAACTGTCCATATATCTGCAACGGTGTGTTTTATCTGTACGAAACTTGGTTTATATAGTAATTGATGTATGGCTAGTCGACTGGTGGTGGTTTGGTGCGCCTCTAGCGCCACCAGGTGTGTAGACACGGTACTGCACTTTATTTTTTAGATTTGTTTTTTTTTAACAGGGGTCTATTTTATAAATTGCTGTTGTATCTAGGGTTATTTTATATAGGGGTGGTCTATCCTGGTATATTTTGGGTAGGGTCTGTGTAGGTCCCGCCAGTGGTCAGTGTTTTTTGGTTTTGTTTTCTGTTTTTTTGTGCAGGTGGTGGGTAGGTTTAGCTGGTTAGGTGAGGTAGCGTGCCAGGCCTTTGGCCTTTGACCCTGCATCCATGCAGACGCCCTGACGCAAACTGAACTTGAGTTTTCCCCCAGCTGTTCACCTGTCAATGCAAAATGGTTGCATTTGCCGTGCATATCAGCACGAGTGCTGAAACAGCACCAATGCTGACAGGTAAGTGTCTATTTCTATAGATAGATTGATGGATGGAGTGATGGATGGATGGATGGATGGATGGATGGATGGATGGATGGATGGATGGATAGATAGGTACATGAGTTGAAACAACTTTTTGTTAAAAAAAATGTTTTTGTTAAAAAAAATGTTTTTGTTTGAAAAAGTGAATGTTTTTTAGGCCTGTGTTACATTGATGGATGGAGTGATGGAGTGATGGATGGATGGATGGATGGATGGATAGATAGATGAATAGATGAATATATAGATACATGAGTTTAAACCACTTTTTGTTAAAAAAAATATGTTTTTGTTTGAAAAAGTGAATGTTTTTAGGCCTGTGTTATACATGGATGGATGGAGTGATGGATGGATGGATGGATGGATGGATAGATAGATAAATAGATAGATAGATGAATAGATGAATATATAGATACATGAGTTTAAACAACTTTTTGTTAAAAAAAAAAAAGTTTTTGTTTGAAAAAGTGAATGTTTTTAGGCCTGTGTTATACATGGATGGATGGAGTGATGGAGTGATGGAGTGATGGATGGATGGATGGATAGATAGATGGATAGATGGATAGATGGATAGATGGATAGATGAGTTTGATCGACTGTTTGTTCATATTTTTTTATTGTTTTGTGTTAAATATTGAAAGTAGTCTTTGGACTAATGGTTAGTTTGGGTTTAGGGTTAGTTTGGGGCTATGGTTAGGTTAGGGTTAAAATGGCATATAGGTAGGGAGGTAAAAACGACTTTCACCCTCATTAGTAACCACCCTCATTTGCATAAAGGGCATCTGATTGGCCGAATCTTAACTGTCCATATATCTGCAACGGTGTGTTTTATCTGTACGAAACTTGGTTTATATAGTAATTGATGTATGGCTAGTCGACTGGTGGTGGTTTGGTGCGCCTCTAGCGCCACCAGGTGTGTAGACACGGTACTGCACTTTATTTTTTAGATTTGTTTTTTTTTAACAGGGGTCTATTTTATAAATTGCTGTTGTATCTAGGGTTATTTTATATAGGGGTGGTCTATCCTGGTATATTTTGGGTAGGGTCTGTGTAGGTCCCGCCAGTGGTCAGTGTTTTTTGGTTTTGTTTTCTGTTTTTTTGTGCAGGTGGTGGGTAGGTTTAGCTGGTTAGGTGAGGTAGCGTGCCAGGCCTTTGGCCTTTGACCCTGCATCCATGCAGACGCCCTGACGCAAACTGAACTTGAGTTTTCCCCCAGCTGTTCACCTGTCAATGCAAAATGGTTGCATTTGCCGTGCATATCAGCACGAGTGCTGAAACAGCACCAATGCTGACAGGTAAGTGTCTATTTCTATAGATAGATTGATGGATGGAGTGATGGATGGATGGATGGATGGATGGATGGATGGATGGATGGATGGATGGATAGATAGGTACATGAGTTGAAACAACTTTTTGTTAAAAAAAATGTTTTTGTTAAAAAAAATGTTTTTGTTTGAAAAAGTGAATGTTTTTTAGGCCTGTGTTACATTGATGGATGGAGTGATGGAGTGATGGATGGATGGATGGATGGATGGATAGATAGATGAATAGATGAATATATAGATACATGAGTTTAAACCACTTTTTGTTAAAAAAAATATGTTTTTGTTTGAAAAAGTGAATGTTTTTAGGCCTGTGTTATACATGGATGGATGGAGTGATGGATGGATGGATGGATGGATGGATAGATAGATAAATAGATAGATAGATGAATAGATGAATATATAGATACATGAGTTTAAACAACTTTTTGTTAAAAAAAAAAAAGTTTTTGTTTGAAAAAGTGAATGTTTTTAGGCCTGTGTTATACATGGATGGATGGAGTGATGGAGTGATGGAGTGATGGATGGATGGATGGATAGATAGATGGATAGATGGATAGATGGATAGATGGATAGATGAGTTTGATCGACTGTTTGTTCATATTTTTTTATTGTTTTGTGTTAAATATTGAAAGTAGTCTTTGGACTAATGGTTAGTTTGGGTTTAGGGTTAGTTTGGGGCTATGGTTAGGTTAGGGTTAAAATGGCATATAGGTAGGGAGGTAAAAACGACTTTCACCCTCATTAGTAACCACCCTCATTTGCATAAAGGGCATCTGATTGGCCGAATCTTAACTGTCCATATATCTGCAACGGTGTGTTTTATCTGTACGAAACTTGGTTTATATAGTAATTGATGTATGGCTAGTCGACTGGTGGTGGTTTGGTGCGCCTCTAGCGCCACCAGGTGTGTAGACACGGTACTGCACTTTATTTTTTAGATTTGTTTTTTTTTAACAGGGGTCTATTTTATAAATTGCTGTTGTATCTAGGGTTATTTTATATAGGGGTGGTCTATCCTGGTATATTTTGGGTAGGGTCTGTGTAGGTCCCGCCAGTGGTCAGTGTTTTTTGGTTTTGTTTTCTGTTTTTTTGTGCAGGTGGTGGGTAGGTTTAGCTGGTTAGGTGAGGTAGCGTGCCAGGCCTTTGGCCTTTGACCCTGCATCCATGCAGACGCCCTGACGCAAACTGAACTTGAGTTTTCCCCCAGCTGTTCACCTGTCAATGCAAAATGGTTGCATTTGCCGTGCATATCAGCACGAGTGCTGAAACAGCACCAATGCTGACAGGTAAGTGTCTATTTCTATAGATAGATTGATGGATGGAGTGATGGATGGATGGATGGATGGATGGATGGATGGATGGATGGATGGATGGATAGATAGGTACATGAGTTGAAACAACTTTTTGTTAAAAAAAATGTTTTTGTTAAAAAAAATGTTTTTGTTTGAAAAAGTGAATGTTTTTTAGGCCTGTGTTACATTGATGGATGGAGTGATGGAGTGATGGATGGATGGATGGATGGATGGATAGATAGATGAATAGATGAATATATAGATACATGAGTTTAAACCACTTTTTGTTAAAAAAAATATGTTTTTGTTTGAAAAAGTGAATGTTTTTAGGCCTGTGTTATACATGGATGGATGGAGTGATGGATGGATGGATGGATGGATGGATAGATAGATAAATAGATAGATAGATGAATAGATGAATATATAGATACATGAGTTTAAACAACTTTTTGTTAAAAAAAAAAAAGTTTTTGTTTGAAAAAGTGAATGTTTTTAGGCCTGTGTTATACATGGATGGATGGAGTGATGGAGTGATGGAGTGATGGATGGATGGATGGATAGATAGATGGATAGATGGATAGATGGATAGATGGATAGATGAGTTTGATCGACTGTTTGTTCATATTTTTTTATTGTTTTGTGTTAAATATTGAAAGTAGTCTTTGGACTAATGGTTAGTTTGGGTTTAGGGTTAGTTTGGGGCTATGGTTAGGTTAGGGTTAAAATGGCATATAGGTAGGGAGGTAAAAACGACTTTCACCCTCATTAGTAACCACCCTCATTTGCATAAAGGGCATCTGATTGGCCGAATCTTAACTGTCCATATATCTGCAACGGTGTGTTTTATCTGTACGAAACTTGGTTTATATAGTAATTGATGTATGGCTAGTCGACTGGTGGTGGTTTGGTGCGCCTCTAGCGCCACCAGGTGTGTAGACACGGTACTGCACTTTATTTTTTAGATTTGTTTTTTTTTAACAGGGGTCTATTTTATAAATTGCTGTTGTATCTAGGGTTATTTTATATAGGGGTGGTCTATCCTGGTATATTTTGGGTAGGGTCTGTGTAGGTCCCGCCAGTGGTCAGTGTTTTTTGGTTTTGTTTTCTGTTTTTTTGTGCAGGTGGTGGGTAGGTTTAGCTGGTTAGGTGAGGTAGCGTGCCAGGCCTTTGGCCTTTGACCCTGCATCCATGCAGACGCCCTGACGCAAACTGAACTTGAGTTTTCCCCCAGCTGTTCACCTGTCAATGCAAAATGGTTGCATTTGCCGTGCATATCAGCACGAGTGCTGAAACAGCACCAATGCTGACAGGTAAGTGTCTATTTCTATAGATAGATTGATGGATGGAGTGATGGATGGATGGATGGATGGATGGATGGATGGATGGATGGATGGATGGATAGATAGGTACATGAGTTGAAACAACTTTTTGTTAAAAAAAATGTTTTTGTTAAAAAAAATGTTTTTGTTTGAAAAAGTGAATGTTTTTTAGGCCTGTGTTACATTGATGGATGGAGTGATGGAGTGATGGATGGATGGATGGATGGATGGATAGATAGATGAATAGATGAATATATAGATACATGAGTTTAAACCACTTTTTGTTAAAAAAAATATGTTTTTGTTTGAAAAAGTGAATGTTTTTAGGCCTGTGTTATACATGGATGGATGGAGTGATGGATGGATGGATGGATGGATGGATAGATAGATAAATAGATAGATAGATGAATAGATGAATATATAGATACATGAGTTTAAACAACTTTTTGTTAAAAAAAAAAAAGTTTTTGTTTGAAAAAGTGAATGTTTTTAGGCCTGTGTTATACATGGATGGATGGAGTGATGGAGTGATGGAGTGATGGATGGATGGATGGATAGATAGATGGATAGATGGATAGATGGATAGATGGATAGATGAGTTTGATCGACTGTTTGTTCATATTTTTTTATTGTTTTGTGTTAAATATTGAAAGTAGTCTTTGGACTAATGGTTAGTTTGGGTTTAGGGTTAGTTTGGGGCTATGGTTAGGTTAGGGTTAAAATGGCAGGGTTAGGGTTAGGTAGGGAGGTAAAAACGACTTTCACCCTCATTAGTAACCACCCTCATTTGCATAAAGGGCATCTGATTGGCCGAATCTTAACTGTCCATATATCTGCAACGGTGTGTTTTATCTGTACGAAACTTGGTTTATATAGTAATTGATGTATGGCTAGTCGACTGGTGGTGGTTTGGTGCGCCTCTAGCGCCACCAGGTGTGTAGACACGGTACTGCACTTTATTTTTTAGATTTGTTTTTTTTTAACAGGGGTCTATTTTATAAATTGCTGTTGTATCTAGGGTTATTTTATATAGGGGTGGTCTATCCTGGTATATTTTGGGTAGGGTCTGTGTAGGTCCCGCCAGTGGTCAGTGTTTTTTGGTTTTGTTTTCTGTTTTTTTGTGCAGGTGGTGGGTAGGTTTAGCTGGTTAGGTGAGGTAGCGTGCCAGGCCTTTGGCCTTTGACCCTGCATCCATGCAGACGCCCTGACGCAAACTGAACTTGAGTTTTCCCCCAGCTGTTCACCTGTCAATGCAAAATGGTTGCATTTGCCGTGCATATCAGCACGAGTGCTGAAACAGCACCAATGCTGACAGGTAAGTGTCTATTTCTATAGATAGATTGATGGATGGAGTGATGGATGGATGGATGGATGGATGGATGGATGGATGGATGGATGGATGGATAGATAGGTACATGAGTTGAAACAACTTTTTGTTAAAAAAAATGTTTTTGTTAAAAAAAATGTTTTTGTTTGAAAAAGTGAATGTTTTTTAGGCCTGTGTTACATTGATGGATGGAGTGATGGAGTGATGGATGGATGGATGGATGGATGGATAGATAGATGAATAGATGAATATATAGATACATGAGTTTAAACCACTTTTTGTTAAAAAAAATATGTTTTTGTTTGAAAAAGTGAATGTTTTTAGGCCTGTGTTATACATGGATGGATGGAGTGATGGATGGATGGATGGATGGATGGATAGATAGATAAATAGATAGATAGATGAATAGATGAATATATAGATACATGAGTTTAAACAACTTTTTGTTAAAAAAAAAAAAGTTTTTGTTTGAAAAAGTGAATGTTTTTAGGCCTGTGTTATACATGGATGGATGGAGTGATGGAGTGATGGAGTGATGGATGGATGGATGGATAGATAGATGGATAGATGGATAGATGGATAGATGGATAGATGAGTTTGATCGACTGTTTGTTCATATTTTTTTATTGTTTTGTGTTAAATATTGAAAGTAGTCTTTGGACTAATGGTTAGTTTGGGTTTAGGGTTAGTTTGGGGCTATGGTTAGGTTAGGGTTAAAATGGCATATAGGTAGGGAGGTAAAAACGACTTTCACCCTCATTAGTAACCACCCTCATTTGCATAAAGGGCATCTGATTGGCCGAATCTTAACTGTCCATATATCTGCAACGGTGTGTTTTATCTGTACGAAACTTGGTTTATATAGTAATTGATGTATGGCTAGTCGACTGGTGGTGGTTTGGTGCGCCTCTAGCGCCACCAGGTGTGTAGACACGGTACTGCACTTTATTTTTTAGATTTGTTTTTTTTTAACAGGGGTCTATTTTATAAATTGCTGTTGTATCTAGGGTTATTTTATATAGGGGTGGTCTATCCTGGTATATTTTGGGTAGGGTCTGTGTAGGTCCCGCCAGTGGTCAGTGTTTTTTGGTTTTGTTTTCTGTTTTTTTGTGCAGGTGGTGGGTAGGTTTAGCTGGTTAGGTGAGGTAGCGTGCCAGGCCTTTGGCCTTTGACCCTGCATCCATGCAGACGCCCTGACGCAAACTGAACTTGAGTTTTCCCCCAGCTGTTCACCTGTCAATGCAAAATGGTTGCATTTGCCGTGCATATCAGCACGAGTGCTGAAACAGCACCAATGCTGACAGGTAAGTGTCTATTTCTATAGATAGATTGATGGATGGAGTGATGGATGGATGGATGGATGGATGGATGGATGGATGGATGGATGGATGGATGATGATAGGTACATGAGTTGAAACAACTTTTTGTTAAAAAAAATGTTTTTGTTAAAAAAAATGTTTTTGTTTGAAAAAGTGAATGTTTTTTAGGCCTGTGTTACATTGATGGATGGAGTGATGGAGTGATGGATGGATGGATGGATGGATGGATAGATAGATGAATAGATGAATATATAGATACATGAGTTTAAACCACTTTTTGTTAAAAAAAATATGTTTTTGTTTGAAAAAGTGAATGTTTTTAGGCCTGTGTTATACATGGATGGATGGAGTGATGGATGGATGGATGGATGGATGGATAGATAGATAAATAGATAGATAGATGAATAGATGAATATATAGATACATGAGTTTAAACAACTTTTTGTTAAAAAAAAAAAAGTTTTTGTTTGAAAAAGTGAATGTTTTTAGGCCTGTGTTATACATGGATGGATGGAGTGATGGAGTGATGGAGTGATGGATGGATGGATGGATAGATAGATGGATAGATGGATAGATGGATAGATGGATAGATGAGTTTGATCGACTGTTTGTTCATATTTTTTTATTGTTTTGTGTTAAATATTGAAAGTAGTCTTTGGACTAATGGTTAGTTTGGGTTTAGGGTTAGTTTGGGGCTATGGTTAGGTTAGGTTAGTTAAAATGGCATATAGGTAGGGAGGTAAAAACGACTTTCACCCTCATTAGTAACCACCCTCATTTGCATAAAGGGCATCTGATTGGCCGAATCTTAACTGTCCATATATCTGCAACGGTGTGTTTTATCTGTACGAAACTTGGTTTATATAGTAATTGATGTATGGCTAGTCGACTGGTGGTGGTTTGGTGCGCCTCTAGCGCCACCAGGTGTGTAGACACGGTACTGCACTTTATTTTTTAGATTTGTTTTTTTTTAACAGGGGTCTATTTTATAAATTGCTGTTGTATCTAGGGTTATTTTATATAGGGGTGGTCTATCCTGGTATATTTTGGGTAGGGTCTGTGTAGGTCCCGCCAGTGGTCAGTGTTTTTTGGTTTTGTTTTCTGTTTTTTTGTGCAGGTGGTGGGTAGGTTTAGCTGGTTAGGTGAGGTAGCGTGCCAGGCCTTTGGCCTTTGACCCTGCATCCATGCAGACGCCCTGACGCAAACTGAACTTGAGTTTTCCCCCAGCTGTTCACCTGTCAATGCAAAATGGTTGCATTTGCCGTGCATATCAGCACGAGTGCTGAAACAGCACCAATGCTGACAGGTAAGTGTCTATTTCTATAGATAGATTGATGGATGGAGTGATGGATGGATGGATGGATGGATGGATGGATGGATGGATGGATGGATGGATGGATAGATAGGTACATGAGTTGAAACAACTTTTTGTTAAAAAAAATGTTTTTGTTAAAAAAAATGTTTTTGTTTGAAAAAGTGAATGTTTTTTAGGCCTGTGTTACATTGATGGATGGAGTGATGGAGTGATGGATGGATGGATGGATGGATGGATAGATAGATGAATAGATGAATATATAGATACATGAGTTTAAACCACTTTTTGTTAAAAAAAATATGTTTTGTTTGAAAAAGTGAATGTTTTTAGGCCTGTGTTATACATGGATGGATGGAGTGATGGATGGATGGATGGATGGATGGATAGATAGATAAATAGATAGATAGATGAATAGATGAATATATAGATACATGAGTTTAAACAACTTTTTGTTAAAAAAAAAAAAGTTTTTGTTTGAAAAAGTGAATGTTTTTAGGCCTGTGTTATACATGGATGGATGGAGTGATGGAGTGATGGAGTGATGGATGGATGGATGGATAGATAGATGGATAGATGGATAGATGGATAGATGGATAGATGAGTTTGATCGACTGTTTGTTCATATTTTTTTATTGTTTTGTGTTAAATATTGAAAGTAGTCTTTGGACTAATGGTTAGTTTGGGTTTAGGGTTAGTTTGGGGCTATGGTTAGGTTAGGTTAGGGTTAAAATGGCATATAGGTAGGGAGGTAAAAACGACTTTCACCCTCATTAGTAACCACCCTCATTTGCATAAAGGGCATCTGATTGGCCGAATCTTAACTGTCCATATATCTGCAACGGTGTGTTTTATCTGTACGAAACTTGGTTTATATAGTAATTGATGTATGGCTAGTCGACTGGTGGTGGTTTGGTGCGCCTCTAGCGCCACCAGGTGTGTAGACACGGTACTGCACTTTATTTTTTAGATTTGTTTTTTTTTAACAGGGGTCTATTTTATAAATTGCTGTTGTATCTAGGGTTATTTTATATAGGGGTGGTCTATCCTGGTATATTTTGGGTAGGGTCTGTGTAGGTCCCGCCAGTGGTCAGTGTTTTTTGGTTTTGTTTTCTGTTTTTTTGTGCAGGTGGTGGGTAGGTTTAGCTGGTTAGGTGAGGTAGCGTGCCAGGCCTTTGGCCTTTGACCCTGCATCCATGCAGACGCCCTGACGCAAACTGAACTTGAGTTTTCCCCCAGCTGTTCACCTGTCAATGCAAAATGGTTGCATTTGCCGTGCATATCAGCACGAGTGCTGAAACAGCACCAATGCTGACAGGTAAGTGTCTATTTCTATAGATAGATTGATGGATGGAGTGATGGATGGATGGATGGATGGATGGATGGATGGATGGATGGATGGATGGATGGATGGATGGATGGATAGATAGGTACATGAGTTGAAACAACTTTTTGTTAAAAAAAATGTTTTTGTTAAAAAAAATGTTTTTGTTTGAAAAAGTGAATGTTTTTTAGGCCTGTGTTACATTGATGGATGGAGTGATGGAGTGATGGATGGATGGATGGATGGATGGATAGATAGATGAATAGATGAATATATAGATACATGAGTTTAAACCACTTTTTGTTAAAAAAAATATGTTTTTGTTTGAAAAAGTGAATGTTTTTAGGCCTGTGTTATACATGGATGGATGGAGTGATGGATGGATGGATGGATGGATGGATAGATAGATAAATAGATAGATAGATGAATAGATGAATATATAGATACATGAGTTTAAACAACTTTTTGTTAAAAAAAAAAAAGTTTTTGTTTGAAAAAGTGAATGTTTTTAGGCCTGTGTTATACATGGATGGATGGAGTGATGGAGTGATGGAGTGATGGATGGATGGATGGATAGATAGATGGATAGATGGATAGATGGATAGATGGATAGATGAGTTTGATCGACTGTTTGTTCATATTTTTTTATTGTTTTGTGTTAAATATTGAAAGTAGTCTTTGGACTAATGGTTAGTTTGGGTTTAGGGTTAGTTTGGGGCTATGGTTAGGTTAGGTTAGGGTTAAAATGGCATATAGGTAGGGAGGTAAAAACGACTTTCACCCTCATTAGTAACCACCCTCATTTGCATAAAGGGCATCTGATTGGCCGAATCTTAACTGTCCATATATCTGCAACGGTGTGTTTTATCTGTACGAAACTTGGTTTATATAGTAATTGATGTATGGCTAGTCGACTGGTGGTGGTTTGGTGCGCCTCTAGCGCCACCAGGTGTGTAGACACGGTACTGCACTTTATTTTTTAGATTTGTTTTTTTTTAACAGGGGTCTATTTTATAAATTGCTGTTGTATCTAGGGTTATTTTATATAGGGGTGGTCTATCCTGGTATATTTTGGGTAGGGTCTGTGTAGGTCCCGCCAGTGGTCAGTGTTTTTTGGTTTTGTTTTCTGTTTTTTTGTGCAGGTGGTGGGTAGGTTTAGCTGGTTAGGTGAGGTAGCGTGCCAGGCCTTTGGCCTTTGACCCTGCATCCATGCAGACGCCCTGACGCAAACTGAACTTGAGTTTTCCCCCAGCTGTTCACCTGTCAATGCAAAATGGTTGCATTTGCCGTGCATATCAGCACGAGTGCTGAAACAGCACCAATGCTGACAGGTAAGTGTCTATTTCTATAGATAGATTGATGGATGGAGTGATGGATGGATGGATGGATGGATGGATGGATGGATGGATGGATGGATGGATGGATAGATAGGTACATGAGTTGAAACAACTTTTTGTTAAAAAAAATGTTTTTGTTAAAAAAAATGTTTTTGTTTGAAAAAGTGAATGTTTTTTAGGCCTGTGTTACATTGATGGATGGAGTGATGGAGTGATGGATGGATGGATGGATGGATGGATAGATAGATGAATAGATGAATATATAGATACATGAGTTTAAACCACTTTTTGTTAAAAAAAATATGTTTTTGTTTGAAAAAGTGAATGTTTTTAGGCCTGTGTTATACATGGATGGATGGAGTGATGGATGGATGGATGGATGGATGGATAGATAGATAAATAGATAGATAGATGAATAGATGAATATAGAGTTAGGGTTAGGGTTAGGGTTAGGGTTAGGTAGGGAGGTAAAAACGACTTTCACCCTCATTAGTAACCACCCTCATTTGCATAAAGGGCATCTGATTGGCCGAATCTTAACTGTCCATATATCTGCAACGGTGTGTTTTATCTGTACGAAACTTGGTTTATATAGTAATTGATGTATGGCTAGTCGACTGGTGGTGGTTTGGTGCGCCTCTAGCGCCACCAGGTGTGTAGACACGGTACTGCACTTTATTTTTTAGATTTGTTTTTTTTTAACAGGGGTCTATTTTATAAATTGCTGTTGTATCTAGGGTTATTTTATATAGGGGTGGTCTATCCTGGTATATTTTGGGTAGGGTCTGTGTAGGTCCCGCCAGTGGTCAGTGTTTTTTGGTTTTGTTTTCTGTTTTTTTGTGCAGGTGGTGGGTAGGTTTAGCTGGTTAGGTGAGGTAGCGTGCCAGGCCTTTGGCCTTTGACCCTGCATCCATGCAGACGCCCTGACGCAAACTGAACTTGAGTTTTCCCCCAGCTGTTCACCTGTCAATGCAAAATGGTTGCATTTGCCGTGCATATCAGCACGAGTGCTGAAACAGCACCAATGCTGACAGGTAAGTGTCTATTTCTATAGATAGATTGATGGATGGAGTGATGGATGGATGGATGGATGGATGGATGGATGGATGGATGGATGGATGGATGGATGGATGGATGGATGGATAGATAGGTACATGAGTTGAAACAACTTTTTGTTAAAAAAAATGTTTTTGTTAAAAAAAATGTTTTTGTTTGAAAAAGTGAATGTTTTTTAGGCCTGTGTTACATTGATGGATGGAGTGATGGAGTGATGGATGGATGGATGGATGGATGGATAGATAGATGAATAGATGAATATATAGATACATGAGTTTAAACCACTTTTTGTTAAAAAAAATATGTTTTTGTTTGAAAAAGTGAATGTTTTTAGGCCTGTGTTATACATGGATGGATGGAGTGATGGAGTGATGGATGGATGGATGGATGGATGGATGGATAGATAGATAAATAGATAGATAGATGAATAGATGAATATATAGATACATGAGTTTAAACAACTTTTTGTTAAAAAAAAAAAAGTTTTTGTTTGAAAAAGTGAATGTTTTTAGGCCTGTGTTATACATGGATGGATGGAGTGATGGAGTGATGGAGTGATGGATGGATGGATGGATAGATAGATGGATAGATGGATAGATGGATAGATGGATAGATGAGTTTGATCGACTGTTTGTTCATATTTTTTTATTGTTTTGTGTTAAATATTGAAAGTAGTCTTTGGACTAATGGTTAGTTTGGGTTTAGGGTTAGTTTGGGGCTATGGTTAGGTTAGGTTAGGGTTAAAATGGCATATAGGTAGGGAGGTAAAAACGACTTTCACCCTCATTAGTAACCACCCTCATTTGCATAAAGGGCATCTGATTGGCCGAATCTTAACTGTCCATATATCTGCAACGGTGTGTTTTATCTGTACGAAACTTGGTTTATATAGTAATTGATGTATGGCTAGTCGACTGGTGGTGGTTTGGTGCGCCTCTAGCGCCACCAGGTGTGTAGACACGGTACTGCACTTTATTTTTTAGATTTGTTTTTTTTTAACAGGGGTCTATTTTATAAATTGCTGTTGTATCTAGGGTTATTTTATATAGGGGTGGTCTATCCTGGTATATTTTGGGTAGGGTCTGTGTAGGTCCCGCCAGTGGTCAGTGTTTTTTGGTTTTGTTTTCTGTTTTTTTGTGCAGGTGGTGGGTAGGTTTAGCTGGTTAGGTGAGGTAGCGTGCCAGGCCTTTGGCCTTTGACCCTGCATCCATGCAGACGCCCTGACGCAAACTGAACTTGAGTTTTCCCCCAGCTGTTCACCTGTCAATGCAAAATGGTTGCATTTGCCGTGCATATCAGCACGAGTGCTGAAACAGCACCAATGCTGACAGGTAAGTGTCTATTTCTATAGATAGATTGATGGATGGAGTGATGGATGGATGGATGGATGGATGGATGGATGGATGGATGGATGGATGGATGGATGGATGGATAGATAGGTACATGAGTTGAAACAACTTTTTGTTAAAAAAAATGTTTTTGTTAAAAAAAATGTTTTTGTTTGAAAAAGTGAATGTTTTTTAGGCCTGTGTTACATTGATGGATGGAGTGATGGAGTGATGGATGGATGGATGGATGGATGGATAGATAGATGAATAGATGAATATATAGATACATGAGTTTAAACCACTTTTTGTTAAAAAAAATATGTTTTTGTTTGAAAAAGTGAATGTTTTTAGGCCTGTGTTATACATGGATGGATGGAGTGATGGATGGATGGATGGATGGATGGATAGATAGATAAATAGATAGATAGATGAATAGATGAATATATAGATACATGAGTTTAAACAACTTTTTGTTAAAAAAAAAAAAGTTTTTGTTTGAAAAAGTGAATGTTTTTAGGCCTGTGTTATACATGGATGGATGGAGTGATGGAGTGATGGAG
This sequence comes from Leuciscus leuciscus, assembly GCF_965113295.1. NCBI lineage: Eukaryota > Metazoa > Chordata > Actinopteri > Cypriniformes > Leuciscidae > Leuciscus > Leuciscus leuciscus. Next base: position 43,974 of record NW_028118514.1, read on the forward strand.
TGATGGATGGATGGATGGATAGATAGATGGATAGATGGATAGATGGATAGATGGATAGATGAGTTTGATCGACTGTTTGTTCATATTTTTTTATTGTTTTGTGTTAAATATTGAAAGTAGTCTTTGGACTAATGGTTAGTTTGGGTTTAGGGTTAGTTTGGGGCTATGGTTAGGTTAGGTTAGGGTTAAAATGGCATATAGGTAGGGAGGTAAAAACGACTTTCACCCTCATTAGTAACCACCCTCATTTGCATAAAGGGCATCTGATTGGCCGAATCTTAACTGTCCATATATCTGCAACGGTGTGTTTTATCTGTACGAAACTTGGTTTATATAGTAATTGATGTATGGCTAGTCGACTGGTGGTGGTTTGGTGCGCCTCTAGCGCCACCAGGTGTGTAGACACGGTACTGCACTTTATTTTTTAGATTTGTTTTTTTTTAACAGGGGTCTATTTTATAAATTGCTGTTGTATCTAGGGTTATTTTATATAGGGGTGGTCTATCCTGGTATATTTTGGGTAGGGTCTGTGTAGGTCCCGCCAGTGGTCAGTGTTTTTTGGTTTTGTTTTCTGTTTTTTTGTGCAGGTGGTGGGTAGGTTTAGCTGGTTAGGTGAGGTAGCGTGCCAGGCCTTTGGCCTTTGACCCTGCATCCATGCAGACGCCCTGACGCAAACTGAACTTGAGTTTTCCCCCAGCTGTTCACCTGTCAATGCAAAATGGTTGCATTTGCCGTGCATATCAGCACGAGTGCTGAAACAGCACCAATGCTGACAGGTAAGTGTCTATTTCTATAGATAGATTGATGGATGGAGTGATGGATGGATGGATGGATGGATGGATGGATGGATGGATGGATGGATGGATGGATGGATGGATGGATGGATGGATGGATGGATAGATAGGTACATGAGTTGAAACAACTTTTTGTTAAAAAAAATGTTTTTGTTAAAAAAAATGTTTTTGTTTGAAAAAGTGAATGTTTTTTAGGCCTGTGTTACATTGATGGATGGAGTGATGGAGTGATGGATGGATGGATGGATGGATAGATAGATGAATAGATGAATATATAGATACATGAGTTTAAACCACTTTTTGTTAAAAAAAATATGTTTTTGTTTGAAAAAGTGAATGTTTTTAGGCCTGTGTTATACATGGATGGATGGAGTGATGGATGGATGGATGGATGGATGGATAGATAGATAAATAGATAGATAGATGAATAGATGAATATATAGATACATGAGTTTAAACAACTTTTTGTTAAAAAAAAAAAAGTTTTTGTTTGAAAAAGTGAATGTTTTTAGGCCTGTGTTATACATGGATGGATGGAGTGATGGAGTGATGGAGTGATGGATGGATGGATGGATAGATAGATGGATAGATGGATAGATGAGTTTGATCGACTGTTTGTTCATATTTTTTTATTGTTTTGTGTTAAATATTGAAAGTAGTCTTTGGACTAATGGTTAGTTTGGGTTTAGGGTTAGTTTGGGGCTATGGTTAGGTTAGGTTAGGGTTAAAATGGCATATAGGTAGGGAGGTAAAAACGACTTTCACCCTCATTAGTAACCACCCTCATTTGCATAAAGGGCATCTGATTGGCCGAATCTTAACTGTCCATATATCTGCAACGGTGTGTTTTATCTGTACGAAACTTGGTTTATATAGTAATTGATGTATGGCTAGTCGACTGGTGGTGGTTTGGTGCGCCTCTAGCGCCACCAGGTGTGTAGACACGGTACTGCACTTTATTTTTTAGATTTGTTTTTTTTTAACAGGGGTCTATTTTATAAATTGCTGTTGTATCTAGGGTTATTTTATATAGGGGTGGTCTATCCTGGTATATTTTGGGTAGGGTCTGTGTAGGTCCCGCCAGTGGTCAGTGTTTTTTGGTTTTGTTTTCTGTTTTTTTGTGCAGGTGGTGGGTAGGTTTAGCTGGTTAGGTGAGGTAGCGTGCCAGGCCTTTGGCCTTTGACCCTGCATCCATGCAGACGCCCTGACGCAAACTGAACTTGAGTTTTCCCCCAGCTGTTCACCTGTCAATGCAAAATGGTTGCATTTGCCGTGCATATCAGCACGAGTGCTGAAACAGCACCAATGCTGACAGGTAAGTGTCTATTTCTATAGATAGATTGATGGATGGAGTGATGGATGGATGGATGGATGGATGGATGGATGGATGGATGGATGGATGGATGGATAGATAGGTACATGAGTTGAAACAACTTTTTGTTAAAAAAAATGTTTTTGTTAAAAAAAATGTTTTTGTTTGAAAAAGTGAATGTTTTTTAGGCCTGTGTTACATTGATGGATGGAGTGATGGAGTGATGGATGGATGGATGGATGGATGGATAGATAGATGAATAGATGAATATATAGATACATGAGTTTAAACCACTTTTTGTTAAAAAAAATATGTTTTGTTTGAAAAAGTGAATGTTTTTAGGCCTGTGTTATACATGGATGGATGGAGTGATGGATGGATGGATGGATGGATGGATAGATAGATAAATAGATAGATAGATGAATAGATGAATATATAGATACATGAGTTTAAACAACTTTTTGTTAAAAAAAAAAAAGTTTTTGTTTGAAAAAGTGAATGTTTTTAGGCCTGTGTTATACATGGATGGATGGAGTGATGGAGTGATGGAGTGATGGATGGATGGATGGATAGATAGATGGATAGATGGATAGATGGATAGATGGATAGATGAGTTTGATCGACTGTTTGTTCATATTTTTTTATTGTTTTGTGTTAAATATTGAAAGTAGTCTTTGGACTAATGGTTAGTTTGGGTTTAGGGTTAGTTTGGGGCTATGGTTAGGTTAGGTTAGGGTTAAAATGGCATATAGGTAGGGAGGTAAAAACGACTTTCACCCTCATTAGTAACCACCCTCATTTGCATAAAGGGCATCTGATTGGCCGAATCTTAACTGTCCATATATCTGCAACGGTGTGTTTTATCTGTACGAAACTTGGTTTATATAGTAATTGATGTATGGCTAGTCGACTGGTGGTGGTTTGGTGCGCCTCTAGCGCCACCAGGTGTGTAGACACGGTACTGCACTTTATTTTTTAGATTTGTTTTTTTTTAACAGGGGTCTATTTTATAAATTGCTGTTGTATCTAGGGTTATTTTATATAGGGGTGGTCTATCCTGGTATATTTTGGGTAGGGTCTGTGTAGGTCCCGCCAGTGGTCAGAGTTTTGTTTGGTTTTGTTTTCTGTTTTTTTGTGCAGGTGGTGGGTAGGTTTAGCTGGTTAGGTGAGGTAGCGTGCCAGGCCTTTGGCCTTTGACCCTGCATCCATGCAGACGCCCTGACGCAAACTGAACTTGAGTTTTCCCCCAGCTGTTCACCTGTCAATGCAAAATGGTTGCATTTGCCGTGCATATCAGCACGAGTGCTGAAACAGCACCAATGCTGACAGGTAAGTGTCTATTTCTATAGATAGATTGATGGATGGAGTGATGGATGGATGGATGGATGGATGGATGGATGGATGGATGGATGGATGGATGGATGGATGGATGGATGGATAGATAGGTACATGAGTTGAAACAACTTTTTGTTAAAAAAAAATGTTTTTGTTAAAAAAAATGTTTTTGTTTGAAAAAGTGAATGTTTTTTAGGCCTGTGTTACATTGATGGATGGAGTGATGGAGTGATGGATGGATGGATGGATGGATGGATAGATAGATGAATAGATGAATATATAGATACATGAGTTTAAACCACTTTTTGTTAAAAAAAATATGTTTTTGTTTGAAAAAGTGAATGTTTTTAGGCCTGTGTTATACATGGATGGATGGAGTGATGGATGGATGGATGGATGGATGGATAGATAGATAAATAGATAGATAGATGAATAGATGAATATATAGATACATGAGTTTAAACAACTTTTTGTTAAAAAAAAAAAAGTTTTTGTTTGAAAAAGTGAATGTTTTTAGGCCTGTGTTATACATGGATGGATGGAGTGATGGAGTGATGGAGTGATGGATGGATGGATGGATAGATAGATGGATAGATGGATAGATGGATAGATGGATAGATGAGTTTGATCGACTGTTTGTTCATATTTTTTTATTGTTTTGTGTTAAATATTGAAAGTAGTCTTTGGACTAATGGTTAGTTTGGGTTTAGGGTTAGTTTGAGGCTATGGTTAGGTTAGGGTTAAAATGGCATATAGGTAGGGAGGTAAAAACGACTTTCACCCTCATTAGTAACCACCCTCATTTGCATAAAGGGCATCTGATTGGCCGAATCTTAACTGTCCATATATCTGCAACGGTGTGTTTTATCTGTACGAAACTTGGTTTATATAGTAATTGATGTATGGCTAGTCGACTGGTGGTGGTTTGGTGCGCCTCTAGCGCCACCAGGTGTGTAGACACGGTACTGCACTTTATTTTTTAGATTTGTTTTTTTTTAACAGGGGTCTATTTTATAAATTGCTGTTGTATCTAGGGTTATTTTATATAGGGGTGGTCTATCCTGGTATATTTTGGGTAGGGTCTGTGTAGGTCCCGCCAGTGGTCAGTGTTTTTTGGTTTTGTTTTCTGTTTTTTTGTGCAGGTGGTGGGTAGGTTTAGCTGGTTAGGTGAGGTAGCGTGCCAGGCCTTTGGCCTTTGACCCTGCATCCATGCAGACGCCCTGACGCAAACTGAACTTGAGTTTTCCCCCAGCTGTTCACCTGTCAATGCAAAATGGTTGCATTTGCCGTGCATATCAGCACGAGTGCTGAAACAGCACCAATGCTGACAGGTAAGTGTCTATTTCTATAGATAGATTGATGGATGGAGTGATGGATGGATGGATGGATGGATGGATGGATGGATGGATGGATGGATGGATGGATGGATGGATGGATGGATGGATGGATGGATAGATAGGTACATGAGTTGAAACAACTTTTTGTTAAAAAAAATGTTTTTGTTAAAAAAAATGTTTTTGTTTGAAAAAGTGAATGTTTTTTAGGCCTGTGTTACATTGATGGATGGAGTGATGGAGTGATGGATGGATGGATGGATGGATGGATAGATAGATGAATAGATGAATATATAGATACATGAGTTTAAACCACTTTTTGTTAAAAAAAATATGTTTTTGTTTGAAAAAGTGAATGTTTTTAGGCCTGTGTTATACATGGATGGATGGAGTGATGGATGGATGGATGGATGGATGGATAGATAGATAAATAGATAGATAGATGAATAGATGAATATATAGATACATGAGTTTAAACAACTTTTTGTTAAAAAAAAAAAAGTTTTTGTTTGAAAAAGTGAATGTTTTTAGGCCTGTGTTATACATGGATGGATGGAGTGATGGAGTGATGGAGTGATGGATGGATGGATGGATGGATGGATAGATAGATGGATAGATGGATAGATGGATAGATGGATAGATGAGTTTGATCGACTGTTTGTTCATATTTTTTTATTGTTTTGTGTTAAATATTGAAAGTAGTCTTTGGACTAATGGTTAGTTTGGGTTTAGGGTTAGTTTGAGGCTATGGTTAGGTTAGGGTTAAAATGGCATATAGGTAGGGAGGTAAAAACGACTTTCACCCTCATTAGTAACCACCCTCATTTGCATAAAGGGCATCTGATTGGCCGAATCTTAACTGTCCATATATCTGCAACGGTGTGTTTTATCTGTACGAAACTTGGTTTATATAGTAATTGATGTATGGCTAGTCGACTGGTGGTGGTTTGGTGCGCCTCTAGCGCCACCAGGTGTGTAGACACGGTACTGCACTTTATTTTTTAGATTTGTTTTTTTTTAACAGGGGTCTATTTTATAAATTGCTGTTGTATCTAGGGTTATTTTATATAGGGGTGGTCTATCCTGGTATATTTTGGGTAGGGTCTGTGTAGGTCCCGCCAGTGGTCAGTGTTTTTTGGTTTTGTTTTCTGTTTTTTTGTGCAGGTGGTGGGTAGGTTTAGCTGGTTAGGTGAGGTAGCGTGCCAGGCCTTTGGCCTTTGACCCTGCATCCATGCAGACGCCCTGACGCAAACTGAACTTGAGTTTTCCCCCAGCTGTTCACCTGTCAATGCAAAATGGTTGCATTTGCCGTGCATATCAGCACGAGTGCTGAAACAGCACCAATGCTGACAGGTAAGTGTCTATTTCTATAGATAGATTGATGGATGGAGTGATGGATGGATGGATGGATGGATGGATGGATGGATGGATGGATGGATGGATGGATGGATGGATGGATGGATAGATAGGTACATGAGTTGAAACAACTTTTTGTTAAAAAAAATGTTTTTGTTAAAAAAAATGTTTTTGTTTGAAAAAGTGAATGTTTTTTAGGCCTGTGTTACATTGATGGATGGAGTGATGGAGTGATGGATGGATGGATGGATGGATGGATAGATAGATGAATAGATGAATATATAGATACATGAGTTTAAACCACTTTTTGTTAAAAAAAATATGTTTTTGTTTGAAAAAGTGAATGTTTTTAGGCCTGTGTTATACATGGATGGATGGAGTGATGGATGGATGGATGGATGGATGGATAGATAGATAAATAGATAGATAGATGAATAGATGAATATATAGATACATGAGTTTAAACAACTTTTTGTTAAAAAAAAAAAAGTTTTTGTTTGAAAAAGTGAATGTTTTTAGGCCTGTGTTATACATGGATGGATGGAGTGATGGAGTGATGGAGTGATGGATGGATGGATGGATAGATAGATGGATAGATGGATAGATGGATAGATGGATAGATGAGTTTGATCGACTGTTTGTTCATATTTTTTTATTGTTTTGTGTTAAATATTGAAAGTAGTCTTTGGACTAATGGTTAGTTTGGGTTTAGGGTTAGTTTGAGGCTATGGTTAGGTTAGGGTTAAAATGGCATATAGGTAGGGAGGTAAAAACGACTTTCACCCTCATTAGTAACCACCCTCATTTGCATAAAGGGCATCTGATTGGCCGAATCTTAACTGTCCATATATCTGCAACGGTGTGTTTTATCTGTACGAAACTTGGTTTATATAGTAATTGATGTATGGCTAGTCGACTGGTGGTGGTTTGGTGCGCCTCTAGCGCCACCAGGTGTGTAGACACGGTACTGCACTTTATTTTTTAGATTTGTTTTTTTTTAACAGGGGTCTATTTTATAAATTGCTGTTGTATCTAGGGTTATTTTATATAGGGGTGGTCTATCCTGGTATATTTTGGGTAGGGTCTGTGTAGGTCCCGCCAGTGGTCAGTGTTTTTTGGTTTTGTTTTCTGTTTTTTTTGTGCAGGTGGTGGGTAGGTTTAGCTGGTTAGGTGAGGTAGCGTGCCAGGCCTTTGGCCTTTGACCCTGCATCCATGCAGACGCCCTGACGCAAACTGAACTTGAGTTTTCCCCCAGCTGTTCACCTGTCAATGCAAAATGGTTGCATTTGCCGTGCATATCAGCACGAGTGCTGAAACAGCACCAATGCTGACAGGTAAGTGTCTATTTCTATAGATAGATTGATGGATGGAGTGATGGATGGATGGATGGATGGATGGATGGATGGATGGATGGATGGATGGATGGATGGATGGATAGATAGGTACATGAGTTGAAACAACTTTTTGTTAAAAAAAATGTTTTTGTTAAAAAAAATGTTTTTGTTTGAAAAAGTGAATGTTTTTTAGGCCTGTGTTACATTGATGGATGGAGTGATGGAGTGATGGATGGATGGATGGATGGATGGATAGATAGATGAATAGATGAATATATAGATACATGAGTTTAAACCACTTTTTGTTAAAAAAAATATGTTTTTGTTTGAAAAAGTGAATGTTTTTAGGCCTGTGTTATACATGGATGGATGGAGTGATGGATGGATGGATGGATGGATGGATGGATAGATAGATAAATAGATAGATAGATGAATAGATGAATATATAGATACATGAGTTTAAACAACTTTTTGTTAAAAAAAAAAAAGTTTTTGTTTGAAAAAGTGAATGTTTTTAGGCCTGTGTTATACATGGATGGATGGAGTGATGGAGTGATGGAGTGATGGATGGATGGATGGATAGATAGATGGATAGATGGATAGATGGATAGATGGATAGATGAGTTTGATCGACTGTTTGTTCATATTTTTTTATTGTTTTGTGTTAAATATTGAAAGTAGTCTTTGGACTAATGGTTAGTTTGGGTTTAGGGTTAGTTTGAGGCTATGGTTAGGTTAGGGTTAAAATGGCATATAGGTAGGGAGGTAAAAACGACTTTCACCCTCATTAGTAACCACCCTCATTTGCATAAAGGGCATCTGATTGGCCGAATCTTAACTGTCCATATATCTGCAACGGTGTGTTTTATCTGTACGAAACTTGGTTTATATAGTAATTGATGTATGGCTAGTCGACTGGTGGTGGTTTGGTGCGCCTCTAGCGCCACCAGGTGTGTAGACACGGTACTGCACTTTATTTTTTAGATTTGTTTTTTTTTAACAGGGGTCTATTTTATAAATTGCTGTTGTATCTAGGGTTATTTTATATAGGGGTGGTCTATCCTGGTATATTTTGGGTAGGGTCTGTGTAGGTCCCGCCAGTGGTCAGTGTTTTTTGGTTTTGTTTTCTGTTTTTTTGTGCAGGTGGTGGGTAGGTTTAGCTGGTTAGGTGAGGTAGCGTGCCAGGCCTTTGGCCTTTGACCCTGCATCCATGCAGACGCCCTGACGCAAACTGAACTTGAGTTTTCCCCCAGCTGTTCACCTGTCAATGCAAAATGGTTGCATTTGCCGTGCATATCAGCACGAGTGCTGAAACAGCACCAATGCTGACAGGTAAGTGTCTATTTCTATAGATAGATTGATGGATGGAGTGATGGATGGATGGATGGATGGATGGATGGATGGATGGATGGATGGATGGATAGATAGGTACATGAGTTGAAACAACTTTTTGTTAAAAAAAATGTTTTTGTTAAAAAAAATGTTTTTGTTTGAAAAAGTGAATGTTTTTTAGGCCTGTGTTACATTGATGGATGGAGTGATGGAGTGATGGATGGATGGATGGATGGATGGATAGATAGATGAATAGATGAATATATAGATACATGAGTTTAAACCACTTTTTGTTAAAAAAAATATGTTTTTGTTTGAAAAAGTGAATGTTTTTAGGCCTGTGTTATACATGGATGGATGGAGTGATGGATGGATGGATGGATGGATGGATAGATAGATAAATAGATAGATAGATGAATAGATGAATATATAGATACATGAGTTTAAACAACTTTTTGTTAAAAAAAAAAAAGTTTTTGTTTGAAAAAGTGAATGTTTTTAGGCCTGTGTTATACATGGATGGATGGAGTGATGGAGTGATGGATGGATGGATGGATGGATGGATAGATAGATGGATAGATGGATAGATGGATAGATGGATAGATGAGTTTGATCGACTGTTTGTTCATATTTTTTTATTGTTTTGTGTTAAATATTGAAAGTAGTCTTTGGACTAATGGTTAGTTTGGGTTTAGGGTTAGTTTGGGGCTATGGTTAGGTTAGGCTATGGTTAGGTTAGGGTTAAAATGGCATATAGGTAGGGAGGTAAAAACGACTTTCACCCTCATTAGTAACCACCCTCATTTGCATAAAGGGCATCTGATTGGCCGAATCTTAACTGTCCATATATCTGCAACGGTGTGTTTTATCTGTACGAAACTTGGTTTATATAGTAATTGATGTATGGCTAGTCGACTGGTGGTGGTTTGGTGCGCCTCTAGCGCCACCAGGTGTGTAGACACGGTACTGCACTTTATTTTTTAGATTTGTTTTTTTTTAACAGGGGTCTATTTTATAAATTGCTGTTGTATCTAGGGTTATTTTATATAGGGGTGGTCTATCCTGGTATATTTTGGGTAGGGTCTGTGTAGGTCCCGCCAGTGGTCAGTGTTTTTTGGTTTTGTTTTCTGTTTTTTTGTGCAGGTGGTGGGTAGGTTTAGCTGGTTAGGTGAGGTAGCGTGCCAGGCCTTTGGCCTTTGACCCTGCATCCATGCAGACGCCCTGACGCAAACTGAACTTGAGTTTTCCCCCAGCTGTTCACCTGTCAATGCAAAATGGTTGCATTTGCCGTGCATATCAGCACGAGTGCTGAAACAGCACCAATGCTGACAGGTAAGTGTCTATTTCTATAGATAGATTGATGGATGGAGTGATGGATGGATGGATGGATGGATGGATGGATGGATGGATGGATGGATGGATAGATAGGTACATGAGTTGAAACAACTTTTTGTTAAAAAAAATGTTTTTGTTAAAAAAAATGTTTTTGTTTGAAAAAGTGAATGTTTTTTAGGCCTGTGTTACATTGATGGATGGAGTGATGGAGTGATGGATGGATGGATGGATGGATGGATAGATAGATGAATAGATGAATATATAGATACATGAGTTTAAACCACTTTTTGTTAAAAAAAATATGTTTTTGTTTGAAAAAGTGAATGTTTTTAGGCCTGTGTTATACATGGATGGATGGAGTGATGGATGGATGGATGGATGGATGGATAGATAGATAAATAGATAGATAGATGAATAGATGAATATATAGATACATGAGTTTAAACAACTTTTTGTTAAAAAAAAAAAAGTTTTTGTTTGAAAAAGTGAATGTTTTTAGGCCTGTGTTATACATGGATGGATGGAGTGATGGAGTGATGGATGGATGGATGGATGGATGGATAGATAGATGGATAGATGGATAGATGGATAGATGGATAGATGAGTTTGATCGACTGTTTGTTCATATTTTTTTATTGTTTTGTGTTAAATATTGAAAGTAGTCTTTGGACTAATGGTTAGTTTGGGTTTAGGGTTAGTTTGGGGCTATGGTTAGGTTAGGCTATGGTTAGGTTAGGGTTAAAATGGCATATAGGTAGGGAGGTAAAAACGACTTTCACCCTCATTAGTAACCACCCTCATTTGCATAAAGGGCATCTGATTGGCCGAATCTTAACTGTCCATATATCTGCAACGGTGTGTTTTATCTGTACGAAACTTGGTTTATATAGTAATTGATGTATGGCTAGTCGACTGGTGGTGGTTTGGTGCGCCTCTAGCGCCACCAGGTGTGTAGACACGGTACTGCACTTTATTTTTTAGATTTGTTTTTTTTTAACAGGGGTCTATTTTATAAATTGCTGTTGTATCTAGGGTTATTTTATATAGGGGTGGTCTATCCTGGTATATTTTGGGTAGGGTCTGTGTAGGTCCCGCCAGTGGTCAGTGTTTTTTGGTTTTGTTTTCTGTTTTTTTGTGCAGGTGGTGGGTAGGTTTAGCTGGTTAGGTGAGGTAGCGTGCCAGGCCTTTGGCCTTTGACCCTGCATCCATGCAGACGCCCTGACGCAAACTGAACTTGAGTTTTCCCCCAGCTGTTCACCTGTCAATGCAAAATGGTTGCATTTGCCGTGCATATCAGCACGAGTGCTGAAACAGCACCAATGCTGACAGGTAAGTGTCTATTTCTATAGATAGATTGATGGATGGAGTGATGGATGGATGGATGGATGGATGGATGGATGGATGGATGGATGGATGGATAGATAGGTACATGAGTTGAAACAACTTTTTGTTAAAAAAAATGTTTTTGTTAAAAAAAATGTTTTTGTTTGAAAAAGTGAATGTTTTTTAGGCCTGTGTTACATTGATGGATGGAGTGATGGAGTGATGGATGGATGGATGGATGGATGGATAGATAGATGAATAGATGAATATATAGATACATGAGTTTAAACCACTTTTTGTTAAAAAAAATATGTTTTTGTTTGAAAAAGTGAATGTTTTTAGGCCTGTGTTATACATGGATGGATGGAGTGATGGATGGATGGATGGATGGATGGATAGATAGATAAATAGATAGATAGATGAATAGATGAATATATAGATACATGAGTTTAAACAACTTTTTGTTAAAAAAAAAAAAGTTTTTGTTTGAAAAAGTGAATGTTTTTAGGCCTGTGTTATACATGGATGGATGGAGTGATGGAGTGATGGATGGATGGATGGATGGATGGATAGATAGATGGATAGATGGATAGATGGATAGATGGATAGATGAGTTTGATCGACTGTTTGTTCATATTTTTTTATTGTTTTGTGTTAAATATTGAAAGTAGTCTTTGGACTAATGGTTAGTTTGGGTTTAGGGTTAGTTTGGGGCTATGGTTAGGTTAGGCTATGGTTAGGTTAGGGTTAAAATGGCATATAGGTAGGGAGGTAAAAACGACTTTCACCCTCATTAGTAACCACCCTCATTTGCATAAAGGGCATCTGATTGGCCGAATCTTAACTGTCCATATATCTGCAACGGTGTGTTTTATCTGTACGAAACTTGGTTTATATAGTAATTGATGTATGGCTAGTCGACTGGTGGTGGTTTGGTGCGCCTCTAGCGCCACCAGGTGTGTAGACACGGTACTGCACTTTATTTTTTAGATTTGTTTTTTTTTAACAGGGGTCTATTTTATAAATTGCTGTTGTATCTAGGGTTATTTTATATAGGGGTGGTCTATCCTGGTATATTTTGGGTAGGGTCTGTGTAGGTCCCGCCAGTGGTCAGTGTTTTTTGGTTTTGTTTTCTGTTTTTTTGTGCAGGTGGTGGGTAGGTTTAGCTGGTTAGGTGAGGTAGCGTGCCAGGCCTTTGGCCTTTGACCCTGCATCCATGCAGACGCCCTGACGCAAACTGAACTTGAGTTTTCCCCCAGCTGTTCACCTGTCAATGCAAAATGGTTGCATTTGCCGTGCATATCAGCACGAGTGCTGAAACAGCACCAATGCTGACAGGTAAGTGTCTATTTCTATAGATAGATTGATGGATGGAGTGATGGATGGATGGATGGATGGATGGATGGATGGATGGATGGATGGATGGATGGATGGATGGATGGATGGATGGATAGATAGGTACATGAGTTGAAACAACTTTTTGTTAAAAAAAATGTTTTTGTTAAAAAAAATGTTTTTGTTTGAAAAAGTGAATGTTTTTTAGGCCTGTGTTACATTGATGGATGGAGTGATGGAGTGATGGATGGATGGATGGATGGATGGATAGATAGATGAATAGATGAATATATAGATACATGAGTTTAAACCACTTTTTGTTAAAAAAAATATGTTTTTGTTTGAAAAAGTGAATGTTTTTAGGCCTGTGTTATACATGGATGGATGGAGTGATGGATGGATGGATGGATGGATGGATAGATAGATAAATAGATAGATAGATGAATAGATGAATATATAGATACATGAGTTTAAACAACTTTTTGTTAAAAAAAAAAAAGTTTTTGTTTGAAAAAGTGAATGTTTTTAGGCCTGTGTTATACATGGATGGATGGAGTGATGGAGTGATGGAGTGATGGATGGATGGATGGATAGATAGATGGATAGATGGATAGATGGATAGATGGATAGATGAGTTTGATCGACTGTTTGTTCATATTTTTTTATTGTTTTGTGTTAAATATTGAAAGTAGTCTTTGGACTAATGGTTAGTTTGGGTTTAGGGTTAGTTTGAGGCTATGGTTAGGTTAGGGTTAAAATGGCATATAGGTAGGGAGGTAAAAACGACTTTCACCCTCATTAGTAACCACCCTCATTTGCATAAAGGGCATCTGATTGGCCGAATCTTAACTGTCCATATATCTGCAACGGTGTGTTTTATCTGTACGAAACTTGGTTTATATAGTAATTGATGTATGGCTAGTCGACTGGTGGTGGTTTGGTGCGCCTCTAGCGCCACCAGGTGTGTAGACACGGTACTGCACTTTATTTTTTAGATTTGTTTTTTTTTAACAGGGGTCTATTTTATAAATTGCTGTTGTATCTAGGGTTATTTTATATAGGGGTGGTCTATCCTGGTATATTTTGGGTAGGGTCTGTGTAGGTCCCGCCAGTGGTCAGTGTTTTTTGGTTTTGTTTTCTGTTTTTTTTGTGCAGGTGGTGGGTAGGTTTAGCTGGTTAGGTGAGGTAGCGTGCCAGGCCTTTGGCCTTTGACCCTGCATCCATGCAGACGCCCTGACGCAAACTGAACTTGAGTTTTCCCCCAGCTGTTCACCTGTCAATGCAAAATGGTTGCATTTGCCGTGCATATCAGCACGAGTGCTGAAACAGCACCAATGCTGACAGGTAAGTGTCTATTTCTATAGATAGATTGATGGATGGAGTGATGGATGGATGGATGGATGGATGGATGGATGGATGGATGGATGGATGGATGGATGGATGGATGGATGGATGGATGGATAGATAGGTACATGAGTTGAAACAACTTTTTGTTAAAAAAAATGTTTTTGTTAAAAAAAATGTTTTTGTTTGAAAAAGTGAATGTTTTTTAGGCCTGTGTTACATTGATGGATGGAGTGATGGAGTGATGGATGGATGGATGGATGGATGGATAGATAGATGAATAGATGAATATATAGATACATGAGTTTAAACCACTTTTTGTTAAAAAAAATATGTTTTTGTTTGAAAAAGTGAATGTTTTTAGGCCTGTGTTATACATGGATGGATGGAGTGATGGATGGATGGATGGATGGATGGATGGATAGATAGATAAATAGATAGATAGATGAATAGATGAATATATAGATACATGAGTTTAAACAACTTTTTGTTAAAAAAAAAAAAGTTTTTGTTTGAAAAAGTGAATGTTTTTAGGCCTGTGTTATACATGGATGGATGGAGTGATGGAGTGATGGAGTGATGGATGGATGGATGGATAGATAGATGGATAGATGGATAGATGGATAGATGGATAGATGAGTTTGATCGACTGTTTGTTCATATTTTTTTATTGTTTTGTGTTAAATATTGAAAGTAGTCTTTGGACTAATGGTTAGTTTGGGTTTAGGGTTAGTTTGAGGCTATGGTTAGGTTAGGGTTAAAATGGCATATAGGTAGGGAGGTAAAAACGACTTTCACCCTCATTAGTAACCACCCTCATTTGCATAAAGGGCATCTGATTGGCCGAATCTTAACTGTCCATATATCTGCAACGGTGTGTTTTATCTGTACGAAACTTGGTTTATATAGTAATTGATGTATGGCTAGTCGACTGGTGGTGGTTTGGTGCGCCTCTAGCGCCACCAGGTGTGTAGACACGGTACTGCACTTTATTTTTTAGATTTGTTTTTTTTTAACAGGGGTCTATTTTATAAATTGCTGTTGTATCTAGGGTTATTTTATATAGGGGTGGTCTATCCTGGTATATTTTGGGTAGGGTCTGTGTAGGTCCCGCCAGTGGTCAGTGTTTTTTGGTTTTGTTTTCTGTTTTTTTGTGCAGGTGGTGGGTAGGTTTAGCTGGTTAGGTGAGGTAGCGTGCCAGGCCTTTGGCCTTTGACCCTGCATCCATGCAGACGCCCTGACGCAAACTGAACTTGAGTTTTCCCCCAGCTGTTCACCTGTCAATGCAAAATGGTTGCATTTGCCGTGCATATCAGCACGAGTGCTGAAACAGCACCAATGCTGACAGGTAAGTGTCTATTTCTATAGATAGATTGATGGATGGAGTGATGGATGGATGGATGGATGGATGGATGGATGGATGGATGGATGGATGGATGGATAGATAGGTACATGAGTTGAAACAACTTTTTGTTAAAAAAAATGTTTTTGTTAAAAAAAATGTTTTTGTTTGAAAAAGTGAATGTTTTTTAGGCCTGTGTTACATTGATGGATGGAGTGATGGAGTGATGGATGGATGGATGGATGGATGGATAGATAGATGAATAGATGAATATATAGATACATGAGTTTAAACCACTTTTTGTTAAAAAAAATATGTTTTTGTTTGAAAAAGTGAATGTTTTTAGGCCTGTGTTATACATGGATGGATGGAGTGATGGATGGATGGATGGATGGATGGATAGATAGATAAATAGATAGATAGATGAATAGATGAATATATAGATACATGAGTTTAAACAACTTTTTGTTAAAAAAAAAAAAGTTTTTGTTTGAAAAAGTGAATGTTTTTAGGCCTGTGTTATACATGGATGGATGGAGTGATGGAGTGATGGATGGATGGATGGATGGATGGATAGATAGATGGATAGATGGATAGATGGATAGATGGATAGATGAGTTTGATCGACTGTTTGTTCATATTTTTTTATTGTTTTGTGTTAAATATTGAAAGTAGTCTTTGGACTAATGGTTAGTTTGGGTTTAGGGTTAGTTTGGGGCTATGGTTAGGTTAGGCTATGGTTAGGTTAGGGTTAAAATGGCATATAGGTAGGGAGGTAAAAACGACTTTCACCCTCATTAGTAACCACCCTCATTTGCATAAAGGGCATCTGATTGGCCGAATCTTAACTGTCCATATATCTGCAACGGTGTGTTTTATCTGTACGAAACTTGGTTTATATAGTAATTGATGTATGGCTAGTCGACTGGTGGTGGTTTGGTGCGCCTCTAGCGCCACCAGGTGTGTAGACACGGTACTGCACTTTATTTTTTAGATTTGTTTTTTTTTAACAGGGGTCTATTTTATAAATTGCTGTTGTATCTAGGGTTATTTTATATAGGGGTGGTCTATCCTGGTATATTTTGGGTAGGGTCTGTGTAGGTCCCGCCAGTGGTCAGTGTTTTTTGGTTTTGTTTTCTGTTTTTTTGTGCAGGTGGTGGGTAGGTTTAGCTGGTTAGGTGAGGTAGCGTGCCAGGCCTTTGGCCTTTGACCCTGCATCCATGCAGACGCCCTGACGCAAACTGAACTTGAGTTTTCCCCCAGCTGTTCACCTGTCAATGCAAAATGGTTGCATTTGCCGTGCATATCAGCACGAGTGCTGAAACAGCACCAATGCTGACAGGTAAGTGTCTATTTCTATAGATAGATTGATGGATGGAGTGATGGATGGATGGATGGATGGATGGATGGATGGATGGATGGATGGATGGATGGATAGATAGGTACATGAGTTGAAACAACTTTTTGTTAAAAAAAATGTTTTTGTTAAAAAAAATGTTTTTGTTTGAAAAAGTGAATGTTTTTTAGGCCTGTGTTACATTGATGGATGGAGTGATGGAGTGATGGATGGATGGATGGATGGATGGATAGATAGATGAATAGATGAATATATAGATACATGAGTTTAAACCACTTTTTGTTAAAAAAAATATGTTTTTGTTTGAAAAAGTGAATGTTTTTAGGCCTGTGTTATACATGGATGGATGGAGTGATGGATGGATGGATGGATGGATGGATGGATAGATAGATAAATAGATAGATAGATGAATAGATGAATATATAGATACATGAGTTTAAACAACTTTTTGTTAAAAAAAAAAAAGTTTTTGTTTGAAAAAGTGAATGTTTTTAGGCCTGTGTTATACATGGATGGATGGAGTGATGGAGTGATGGAGTGATGGATGGATGGATGGATAGATAGATGGATAGATGGATAGATGGATAGATGGATAGATGAGTTTGATCGACTGTTTGTTCATATTTTTTTATTGTTTTGTGTTAAATATTGAAAGTAGTCTTTGGACTAATGGTTAGTTTGGGTTTAGGGTTAGTTTGGGGCTATGGTTAGGTTAGGGTTAAAATGGCATATAGGTAGGGAGGTAAAAACGACTTTCACCCTCATTAGTAACCACCCTCATTTGCATAAAGGGCATCTGATTGGCCGAATCTTAACTGTCCATATATCTGCAACGGTGTGTTTTATCTGTACGAAACTTGGTTTATATAGTAATTGATGTATGGCTAGTCGACTGGTGGTGGTTTGGTGCGCCTCTAGCGCCACCAGGTGTGTAGACACGGTACTGCACTTTATTTTTTAGATTTGTTTTTTTTTAACAGGGGTCTATTTTATAAATTGCTGTTGTATCTAGGGTTATTTTATATAGGGGTGGTCTATCCTGGTATATTTTGGGTAGGGTCTGTGTAGGTCCCGCCAGTGGTCAGTGTTTTTTGGTTTTGTTTTCTGTTTTTTTGTGCAGGTGGTGGGTAGGTTTAGCTGGTTAGGTGAGGTAGCGTGCCAGGCCTTTGGCCTTTGACCCTGCATCCATGCAGACGCCCTGACGCAAACTGAACTTGAGTTTTCCCCCAGCTGTTCACCTGTCAATGCAAAATGGTTGCATTTGCCGTGCATATCAGCACGAGTGCTGAAACAGCACCAATGCTGACAGGTAAGTGTCTATTTCTATAGATAGATTGATGGATGGAGTGATGGATGGATGGATGGATGGATGGATGGATGGATGGATGGATGGATGGATAGATAGGTACATGAGTTGAAACAACTTTTTGTTAAAAAAAATGTTTTTGTTAAAAAAAATGTTTTTGTTTGAAAAAGTGAATGTTTTTTAGGCCTGTGTTACATTGATGGATGGAGTGATGGAGTGATGGATGGATGGATGGATGGATGGATAGATAGATGAATAGATGAATATATAGATACATGAGTTTAAACCACTTTTTGTTAAAAAAAATATGTTTTTGTTTGAAAAAGTGAATGTTTTTAGGCCTGTGTTATACATGGATGGATGGAGTGATGGATGGATGGATGGATGGATGGATGGATAGATAGATAAATAGATAGATAGATGAATAGATGAATATATAGATACATGAGTTTAAACAACTTTTTGTTAAAAAAAAAAAAGTTTTTGTTTGAAAAAGTGAATGTTTTTAGGCCTGTGTTATACATGGATGGATGGAGTGATGGAGTGATGGAGTGATGGATGGATGGATGGATAGATAGATGGATAGATGGATAGATGGATAGATGGATAGATGAGTTTGATCGACTGTTTGTTCATATTTTTTTATTGTTTTGTGTTAAATATTGAAAGTAGTCTTTGGACTAATGGTTAGTTTGGGTTTAGGTAGGGAGGTAAAAACGACTTTCACCCTCATTAGTAACCACCCTCATTTGCATAAAGGGCATCTGATTGGCCGAATCTTAACTGTCCATATATCTGCAACGGTGTGTTTTATCTGTACGAAACTTGGTTTATATAGTAATTGATGTATGGCTAGTCGACTGGTGGTGGTTTGGTGCGCCTCTAGCGCCACCAGGTGTGTAGACACGGTACTGCACTTTATTTTTTAGATTTGTTTTTTTTTAACAGGGGTCTATTTTATAAATTGCTGTTGTATCTAGGGTTATTTTATATAGGGGTGGTCTATCCTGGTATATTTTGGGTAGGGTCTGTGTAGGTCCCGCCAGTGGTCAGTGTTTTTTGGTTTTGTTTTCTGTTTTTTTGTGCAGGTGGTGGGTAGGTTTAGCTGGTTAGGTGAGGTAGCGTGCCAGGCCTTTGGCCTTTGACCCTGCATCCATGCAGACGCCCTGACGCAAACTGAACTTGAGTTTTCCCCCAGCTGTTCACCTGTCAATGCAAAATGGTTGCATTTGCCGTGCATATCAGCACGAGTGCTGAAACAGCACCAATGCTGACAGGTAAGTGTCTATTTCTATAGATAGATTGATGGATGGAGTGATGGATGGATGGATGGATGGATGGATGGATGGATAGATAGGTACATGAGTTTAAACAACTTTTTGTTAAAAAAAATGTTTTTGTTAAAAAAAATGTTTTTGTTTGAAAAAGTGAATGTTTTTTAGGCCTGTGTTACATTGATGGATGGAGTGATGGAGTGATGGATGGATGGATGGATGGATGGATGGATAGATAGATGAATAGATGAATATATAGATACATGAGTTTAAACCACTTTTTGTTAAAAAAAATATGTTTTTGTTTGAAAAAGTGAATGTTTTTAGGCCTGTGTTATACATGGATGGATGGAGTGATGGATGGATGGATGGATGGATGGATAGATAGATAAATAGATAGATAGATGAATAGATGAATATATAGATACATGAGTTTAAACAACTTTTTGTTAAAAAAAAAAAAGTTTTTGTTTGAAAAAGTGAATGTTTTTAGGCCTGTGTTATACATGGATGGATGGAGTGATGGAGTGATGGAGTGATGGATGGATGGATGGATAGATAGATGGATAGATGGATAGATGGATAGATGGATAGATGAGTTTGATCGACTGTTTGTTCATATTTTTTTATTGTTTTGTGTTAAATATTGAAAGTAGTCTTTGGACTAATGGTTAGTTTGGGTTTAGGGTTAGTTTGAGGCTATGGTTAGGTTAGGGTTAAAATGGCATATAGGTAGGGAGGTAAAAACGACTTTCACCCTCATTAGTAACCACCCTCATTTGCATAAAGGGCATCTGATTGGCCGAATCTTAACTGTCCATATATCTGCAACGGTGTGTTTTATCTGTACGAAACTTGGTTTATATAGTAATTGATGTATGGCTAGTCGACTGGTGGTGGTTTGGTGCGCCTCTAGCGCCACCAGGTGTGTAGACACGGTACTGCACTTTATTTTTTAGATTTGTTTTTTTTTAACAGGGGTCTATTTTATAAATTGCTGTTGTATCTAGGGTTATTTTATATAGGGGTGGTCTATCCTGGTATATTTTGGGTAGGGTCTGTGTAGGTCCCGCCAGTGGTCAGTGTTTTTTGGTTTTGTTTTCTGTTTTTTTGTGCAGGTGGTGGGTAGGTTTAGCTGGTTAGGTGAGGTAGCGTGCCAGGCCTTTGGCCTTTGACCCTGCATCCATGCAGACGCCCTGACGCAAACTGAACTTGAGTTTTCCCCCAGCTGTTCACCTGTCAATGCAAAATGGTTGCATTTGCCGTGCATATCAGCACGAGTGCTGAAACAGCACCAATGCTGACAGGTAAGTGTCTATTTCTATAGATAGATTGATGGATGGAGTGATGGATGGATGGATGGATGGATGGATGGATGGATGGATGGATGGATGGATGGATAGATAGGTACATGAGTTGAAACAACTTTTTGTTAAAAAAAATGTTTTTGTTAAAAAAAATGTTTTTGTTTGAAAAAGTGAATGTTTTTTAGGCCTGTGTTACATTGATGGATGGAGTGATGGAGTGATGGATGGATGGATGGATGGATGGATAGATAGATGAATAGATGAATATATAGATACATGAGTTTAAACCACTTTTTGTTAAAAAAAATATGTTTTTGTTTGAAAAAGTGAATGTTTTTAGGCCTGTGTTATACATGGATGGATGGAGTGATGGATGGATGGATGGATGGATGGATGGATAGATAGATAAATAGATAGATAGATGAATAGATGAATATATAGATACATGAGTTTAAACAACTTTTTGTTAAAAAAAAAAAAGTTTTTGTTTGAAAAAGTGAATGTTTTTAGGCCTGTGTTATACATGGATGGATGGAGTGATGGAGTGATGGAGTGATGGATGGATGGATGGATAGATAGATGGATAGATGGATAGATGGATAGATGGATAGATGAGTTTGATCGACTGTTTGTTCATATTTTTTTATTGTTTTGTGTTAAATATTGAAAGTAGTCTTTGGACTAATGGTTAGTTTGGGTTTAGGGTTAGTTTGGGGCTATGGTTAGGTTAGGGTTAAAATGGCATATAGGTAGGGAGGTAAAAACGACTTTCACCCTCATTAGTAACCACCCTCATTTGCATAAAGGGCATCTGATTGGCCGAATCTTAACTGTCCATATATCTGCAACGGTGTGTTTTATCTGTACGAAACTTGGTTTATATAGTAATTGATGTATGGCTAGTCGACTGGTGGTGGTTTGGTGCGCCTCTAGCGCCACCAGGTGTGTAGACACGGTACTGCACTTTATTTTTTAGATTTGTTTTTTTTTAACAGGGGTCTATTTTATAAATTGCTGTTGTATCTAGGGTTATTTTATATAGGGGTGGTCTATCCTGGTATATTTTGGGTAGGGTCTGTGTAGGTCCCGCCAGTGGTCAGTGTTTTTTGGTTTTGTTTTCTGTTTTTTTGTGCAGGTGGTGGGTAGGTTTAGCTGGTTAGGTGAGGTAGCGTGCCAGGCCTTTGGCCTTTGACCCTGCATCCATGCAGACGCCCTGACGCAAACTGAACTTGAGTTTTCCCCCAGCTGTTCACCTGTCAATGCAAAATGGTTGCATTTGCCGTGCATATCAGCACGAGTGCTGAAACAGCACCAATGCTGACAGGTAAGTGTCTATTTCTATAGATAGATTGATGGATGGAGTGATGGATGGATGGATGGATGGATGGATGGATGGATGGATGGATGGATGGATGGATGGATGGATGGATGGATGGATAGATAGGTACATGAGTTGAAACAACTTTTTGTTAAAAAAAATGTTTTTGTTAAAAAAAATGTTTTTGTTTGAAAAAGTGAATGTTTTTTAGGCCTGTGTTACATTGATGGATGGAGTGATGGAGTGATGGATGGATGGATGGATGGATGGATAGATAGATGAATAGATGAATATATAGATACATGAGTTTAAACCACTTTTTGTTAAAAAAAATATGTTTTTGTTTGAAAAAGTGAATGTTTTTAGGCCTGTGTTATACATGGATGGATGGAGTGATGGAGTGATGGATGGATGGATGGATGGATGGATGGATAGATAGATAAATAGATAGATAGATGAATAGATGAATATATAGATACATGAGTTTAAACAACTTTTTGTTAAAAAAAAAAACTTTTTGTTTGAAAAAGTGAATGTTTTTAGGCCTGTGTTATACATGGATGGATGGAGTGATGGAGTGATGGAGTGATGGATGGATGGATGGATAGATAGATGGATAGATGGATAGATGGATAGATGGATAGATGGATAGATGAGTTTGATCGACTGTTTGTTCATATTTTTTTATTGTTTTGTGTTAAATATTGAAAGTAGTCTTTGGACTAATGGTTAGTTTGGGTTTAGGGTTAGTTTGGGGCTGTGGTTAGGTAGGGAGGTAAAAACGACTTTCACCCTCATTAGTAACCACCCTCATTTGCATAAAGGGCATCTGATTGGCCGAATCTTAACTGTCCATATATCTGCAACGGTGTGTTTTATCTGTACGAAACTTGGTTTATATAGTAATTGATGTATGGCTAGTCGACTGGTGGTGGTTTGGTGCGCCTCTAGCGCCACCAGGTGTGTAGACACGGTACTGCACTTTATTTTTTAGATTTGTTTTTTTTTAACAGGGGTCTATTTTATAAATTGCTGTTGTATCTAGGGTTATTTTATATAGGGGTGGTCTATCCTGGTATATTTTGGGTAGGGTCTGTGTAGGTCCCGCCAGTGGTCAGTGTTTTTTGGTTTTGTTTTCTGTTTTTTTGTGCAGGTGGTGGGTAGGTTTAGCTGGTTAGGTGAGGTAGCGTGCCAGGCCTTTGGCCTTTGACCCTGCATCCATGCAGACGCCCTGACGCAAACTGAACTTGAGTTTTCCCCCAGCTGTTCACCTGTCAATGCAAAATGGTTGCATTTGCCGTGCATATCAGCACGAGTGCTGAAACAGCACCAATGCTGACAGGTAAGTGTCTATTTCTATAGATAGATTGATGGATGGAGTGATGGATGGATGGATGGATGGATGGATGGATGGATGGATGGATAGATAGGTACATGAGTTTAAACAACTTTTTGTCAAAAAAAATGTTTTTGTTAAAAAAAATGTTTTTGTTTGAAAAAGTGAATGTTTTTTAGGCCTGTGTTACATTGATGGATGGAGTGATGGAGTGATGGATGGATGGATGGATGGATGGATAGATAGATGAATAGATGAATATATAGATACATGAGTTTAAACCACTTTTTGTTAAAAAAAATATGTTTTTGTTTGAAAAAGTGAATGTTTTTAGGCCTGTGTTATACATGGATGGATGGAGTGATGGAGTGATGGATGGATGGATGGATGGATGGATGGATAGATAGATAAATAGATAGATAGATGAATAGATGAATATATAGATACATGAGTTTAAACAACTTTTTGTTAAAAAAAAAAAAGTTTTTGTTTGAAAAAGTGAATGTTTTTAGGCCTGTGTTATACATGGATGGATGGAGTGATGGAGTGATGGAGTGATGGATGGATGGATGGATAGATAGATGGATAGATGGATAGATGGATAGATGGATAGATGGATAGATGGATAGATGAGTTTGATCGACTGTTTGTTCATATTTTTTTATTGTTTTGTGTTAAATATTGAAAGTAGTCTTTGGACTAATGGTTAGTTTGGGTTTAGGGTTAGTTTGGGGCTATGGTTAGGTTAGGGTTAAAATGGCATATAGGTAGGGAGGTAAAAACGACTTTCACCCTCATTAGTAACCACCCTCATTTGCATAAAGGGCATCTGATTGGCCGAATCTTAACTGTCCATATATCTGCAACGGTGTGTTTTATCTGTACGAAACTTGGTTTATATAGTAATTGATGTATGGCTAGTCGACTGGTGGTGGTTTGGTGCGCCTCTAGCGCCACCAGGTGTGTAGACACGGTACTGCACTTTATTTTTTAGATTTGTTTTTTTTTAACAGGGGTCTATTTTATAAATTGCTGTTGTATCTAGGGTTATTTTATATAGGGGTGGTCTATCCTGGTATATTTTGGGTAGGGTCTGTGTAGGTCCCGCCAGTGGTCAGTGTTTTTTGGTTTTGTTTTCTGTTTTTTTGTGCAGGTGGTGGGTAGGTTTAGCTGGTTAGGTGAGGTAGCGTGCCAGGCCTTTGGCCTTTGACCCTGCATCCATGCAGACGCCCTGACGCAAACTGAACTTGAGTTTTCCCCCAGCTGTTCACCTGTCAATGCAAAATGGTTGCATTTGCCGTGCATATCAGCACGAGTGCTGAAACAGCACCAATGCTGACAGGTAAGTGTCTATTTCTATAGATAGATTGATGGATGGAGTGATGGATGGATGGATGGATGGATGGATGGATGGATGGATGGATGGATGGATGGATGGATGGATGGATAGATAGGTACATGAGTTGAAACAACTTTTTGTTAAAAAAAATGTTTTTGTTAAAAAAAATGTTTTTGTTTGAAAAAGTGAATGTTTTTTAGGCCTGTGTTACATTGATGGATGGAGTGATGGAGTGATGGATGGATGGATGGATGGATGGATAGATAGATGAATAGATGAATATATAGATACATGAGTTTAAACCACTTTTTGTTAAAAAAAATATGTTTTTGTTTGAAAAAGTGAATGTTTTTAGGCCTGTGTTATACATGGATGGATGGAGTGATGGAGTGATGGATGGATGGATGGATGGATGGATGGATAGATAGATAAATAGATAGATAGATGAATAGATGAATATATAGATACATGAGTTTAAACAACTTTTTGTTAAAAAAAAAAAAGTTTTTGTTTGAAAAAGTGAATGTTTTTAGGCCTGTGTTATACATGGATGGATGGAGTGATGGAGTGATGGAGTGATGGATGGATGGATGGATAGATAGATGGATAGATGGATAGATGGATAGATGGATAGATGAGTTTGATCGACTGTTTGTTCATATTTTTTTATTGTTTTGTGTTAAATATTGAAAGTAGTCTTTGGACTAATGGTTAGTTTGGGTTTAGGTAGGGAGGTAAAAACGACTTTCACCCTCATTAGTAACCACCCTCATTTGCATAAAGGGCATCTGATTGGCCGAATCTTAACTGTCCATATATCTGCAACGGTGTGTTTTATCTGTACGAAACTTGGTTTATATAGTAATTGATGTATGGCTAGTCGACTGGTGGTGGTTTGGTGCGCCTCTAGCGCCACCAGGTGTGTAGACACGGTACTGCACTTTATTTTTTAGATTTGTTTTTTTTTAACAGGGGTCTATTTTATAAATTGCTGTTGTATCTAGGGTTATTTTATATAGGGGTGGTCTATCCTGGTATATTTTGGGTAGGGTCTGTGTAGGTCCCGCCAGTGGTCAGTGTTTTTTGGTTTTGTTTTCTGTTTTTTTGTGCAGGTGGTGGGTAGGTTTAGCTGGTTAGGTGAGGTAGCGTGCCAGGCCTTTGGCCTTTGACCCTGCATCCATGCAGACGCCCTGACGCAAACTGAACTTGAGTTTTCCCCCAGCTGTTCACCTGTCAATGCAAAATGGTTGCATTTGCCGTGCATATCAGCACGAGTGCTGAAACAGCACCAATGCTGACAGGTAAGTGTCTATTTCTATAGATAGATTGATGGATGGAGTGATGGATGGATGGATGGATGGATGGATGGATGGATGGATGGATAGATAGGTACATGAGTTTAAACAACTTTTTGTCAAAAAAAATGTTTTTGTTAAAAAAAATGTTTTTGTTTGAAAAAGTGAATGTTTTTTAGGCCTGTGTTACATTGATGGATGGAGTGATGGAGTGATGGATGGATGGATGGATGGATGGATAGATAGATGAATAGATGAATATATAGATACATGAGTTTAAACCACTTTTTGTTAAAAAAAATATGTTTTTGTTTGAAAAAGTGAATGTTTTTAGGCCTGTGTTATACATGGATGGATGGAGTGATGGAGTGATGGATGGATGGATGGATGGATGGATAGATAGATAAATAGATAGATAGATGAATAGATGAATATATAGATACATGAGTTTAAACAACTTTTTGTTAAAAAAAAAAAACTTTTTGTTTGAAAAAGTGAATGTTTTTAGGCCTGTGTTATACATGGATGGATGGAGTGATGGAGTGATGGATGGATGGATGGATAGATAGATGGATAGATGGATAGATGGATAGATGGATAGATGAGTTTGATCGACTGTTTGTTCATATTTTTTTATTGTTTTGTGTTAAATATTGAAAGTAGTCTTTGGACTAATGGTTAGTTTGGGTTTAGGGTTAGTTTGGGGCTATGGTTAGGTTAGGGTTAAAATGGCATATAGGTAGGGAGGTAAAAACGACTTTCACCCTCATTAGTAACCACCCTCATTTGCATAAAGGGCATCTGATTGGCCGAATCTTAACTGTCCATATATCTGCAACGGTGTGTTTTATCTGTACGAAACTTGGTTTATATAGTAATTGATGTATGGCTAGTCGACTGGTGGTGGTTTGGTGCGCCTCTAGCGCCACCAGGTGTGTAGACACGGTACTGCACTTTATTTTTTAGATTTGTTTTTTTTTAACAGGGGTCTATTTTATAAATTGCTGTTGTATCTAGGGTTATTTTATATAGGGGTGGTCTATCCTGGTATATTTTGGGTAGGGTCTGTGTAGGTCCCGCCAGTGGTCAGTGTTTTTTGGTTTTGTTTTCTGTTTTTTTGTGCAGGTGGTGGGTAGGTTTAGCTGGTTAGGTGAGGTAGCGTGCCAGGCCTTTGGCCTTTGACCCTGCATCCATGCAGACGCCCTGACGCAAACTGAACTTGAGTTTTCCCCCAGCTGTTCACCTGTCAATGCAAAATGGTTGCATTTGCCGTGCATATCAGCACGAGTGCTGAAACAGCACCAATGCTGACAGGTAAGTGTCTATTTCTATAGATAGATTGATGGATGGAGTGATGGATGGATGGATGGATGGATGGATGGATGGATGGATGGATAGATAGGTACATGAGTTTAAACAACTTTTTGTCAAAAAAAATGTTTTTGTTAAAAAAAATGTTTTTGTTTGAAAAAGTGAATGTTTTTTAGGCCTGTGTTACATTGATGGATGGAGTGATGGAGTGATGGATGGATGGATGGATGGATGGATAGATAGATGAATAGATGAATATATAGATACATGAGTTTAAACCACTTTTTGTTAAAAAAAATATGTTTTTGTTTGAAAAAGTGAATGTTTTTAGGCCTGTGTTATACATGGATGGATGGAGTGATGGAGTGATGGATGGATGGATGGATGGATGGATAGATAGATAAATAGATAGATAGATGAATAGATGAATATATAGATACATGAGTTTAAACAACTTTTTGTTAAAAAAAAAAAACTTTTTGTTTGAAAAAGTGAATGTTTTTAGGCCTGTGTTATACATGGATGGATGGAGTGATGGAGTGATGGATGGATGGATGGATAGATAGATGGATAGATGGATAGATGGATAGATGGATAGATGAGTTTGATCGACTGTTTGTTCATATTTTTTTATTGTTTTGTGTTAAATATTGAAAGTAGTCTTTGGACTAATGGTTAGTTTGGGTTTAGGGTTAGTTTGGGGCTATGGTTAGGTTAGGGTTAAAATGGCATATAGGTAGGGAGGTAAAAACGACTTTCACCCTCATTAGTAACCACCCTCATTTGCATAAAGGGCATCTGATTGGCCGAATCTTAACTGTCCATATATCTGCAACGGTGTGTTTTATCTGTACGAAACTTGGTTTATATAGTAATTGATGTATGGCTAGTCGACTGGTGGTGGTTTGGTGCGCCTCTAGCGCCACCAGGTGTGTAGACACGGTACTGCACTTTATTTTTTAGATTTGTTTTTTTTTAACAGGGGTCTATTTTATAAATTGCTGTTGTATCTAGGGTTATTTTATATAGGGGTGGTCTATCCTGGTATATTTTGGGTAGGGTCTGTGTAGGTCCCGCCAGTGGTCAGTGTTTTTTGGTTTTGTTTTCTGTTTTTTTGTGCAGGTGGTGGGTAGGTTTAGCTGGTTAGGTGAGGTAGCGTGCCAGGCCTTTGGCCTTTGACCCTGCATCCATGCAGACGCCCTGACGCAAACTGAACTTGAGTTTTCCCCCAGCTGTTCACCTGTCAATGCAAAATGGTTGCATTTGCCGTGCATATCAGCACGAGTGCTGAAACAGCACCAATGCTGACAGGTAAGTGTCTATTTCTATAGATAGATTGATGGATGGAGTGATGGATGGATGGATGGATGGATGGATGGATGGATGGATGGATGGATGGATGGATGGATGGATAGATAGGTACATGAGTTGAAACAACTTTTTGTTAAAAAAAATGTTTTTGTTAAAAAAAATGTTTTTGTTTGAAAAAGTGAATGTTTTTTAGGCCTGTGTTACATTGATGGATGGAGTGATGGAGTGATGGATGGATGGATGGATGGATGGATGGATAGATAGATGAATAGATGAATATATAGATACATGAGTTTAAACCACTTTTTGTTAAAAAAAATATGTTTTTGTTTGAAAAAGTGAATGTTTTTAGGCCTGTGTTATACATGGATGGATGGAGTGATGGATGGATGGATGGATGGATGGATAGATAGATAAATAGATAGATAGATGAATAGATGAATATATAGATACATGAGTTTAAACAACTTTTTGTTAAAAAAAAAAAAGTTTTTGTTTGAAAAAGTGAATGTTTTTAGGCCTGTGTTATACATGGATGGATGGAGTGATGGAGTGATGGAGTGATGGATGGATGGATGGATAGATAGATGGATAGATGGATAGATGGATAGATGGATAGATGAGTTTGATCGACTGTTTGTTCATATTTTTTTATTGTTTTGTGTTAAATATTGAAAGTAGTCTTTGGACTAATGGTTAGTTTGGGTTTAGGGTTAGTTTGAGGCTATGGTTAGGTTAGGGTTAAAATGGCATATAGGTAGGGAGGTAAAAACGACTTTCACCCTCATTAGTAACCACCCTCATTTGCATAAAGGGCATCTGATTGGCCGAATCTTAACTGTCCATATATCTGCAACGGTGTGTTTTATCTGTACGAAACTTGGTTTATATAGTAATTGATGTATGGCTAGTCGACTGGTGGTGGGTTAGGGTTAGGTTAGGTAGGGAGGTAAAAACGACTTTCACCCTCATTAGTAACCACCCTCATTTGCATAAAGGGCATCTGATTGGCCGAATCTTAACTGTCCATATATCTGCAACGGTGTGTTTTATCTGTACGAAACTTGGTTTATATAGTAATTGATGTATGGCTAGTCGACTGGTGGTGGTTTGGTGCGCCTCTAGCGCCACCAGGTGTGTAGACACGGTACTGCACTTTATTTTTTAGATTTGTTTTTTTTTAACAGGGGTCTATTTTATAAATTGCTGTTGTATCTAGGGTTATTTTATATAGGGGTGGTCTATCCTGGTATATTTTGGGTAGGGTCTGTGTAGGTCCCGCCAGTGGTCAGTGTTTTTTGGTTTTGTTTTCTGTTTTTTTGTGCAGGTGGTGGGTAGGTTTAGCTGGTTAGGTGAGGTAGCGTGCCAGGCCTTTGGCCTTTGACCCTGCATCCATGCAGACGCCCTGACGCAAACTGAACTTGAGTTTTCCCCCAGCTGTTCACCTGTCAATGCAAAATGGTTGCATTTGCCGTGCATATCAGCACGAGTGCTGAAACAGCACCAATGCTGACAGGTAAGTGTCTATTTCTATAGATAGATTGATGGATGGAGTGATGGATGGATGGATGGATGGATGGATGGATGGATAGATAGGTACATGAGTTTAAACAACTTTTTGTTAAAAAAAATGTTTTTGTTAAAAAAAATGTTTTTGTTTGAAAAAGTGAATGTTTTTTAGGCCTGTGTTACATTGATGGATGGAGTGATGGAGTGATGGATGGATGGATGGATGGATGGATGGATAGATAGATGAATAGATGAATATATAGATACATGAGTTTAAACCACTTTTTGTTAAAAAAAATATGTTTTTGTTTGAAAAAGTGAATGTTTTTAGGCCTGTGTTATACATGGATGGATGGAGTGATGGATGGATGGATGGATGGATGGATAGATAGATAAATAGATAGATAGATGAATAGATGAATATATAGATACATGAGTTTAAACAACTTTTTGTTAAAAAAAAAAAAGTTTTTGTTTGAAAAAGTGAATGTTTTTAGGCCTGTGTTATACATGGATGGATGGAGTGATGGAGTGATGGAGTGATGGATGGATGGATGGATAGATAGATGGATAGATGGATAGATGGATAGATGGATAGATGAGTTTGATCGACTGTTTGTTCATATTTTTTTATTGTTTTGTGTTAAATATTGAAAGTAGTCTTTGGACTAATGGTTAGTTTGGGTTTAGGGTTAGTTTGAGGCTATGGTTAGGTTAGGGTTAAAATGGCATATAGGTAGGGAGGTAAAAACGACTTTCACCCTCATTAGTAACCACCCTCATTTGCATAAAGGGCATCTGATTGGCCGAATCTTAACTGTCCATATATCTGCAACGGTGTGTTTTATCTGTACGAAACTTGGTTTATATAGTAATTGATGTATGGCTAGTCGACTGGTGGTGGTTTGGTGCGCCTCTAGCGCCACCAGGTGTGTAGACACGGTACTGCACTTTATTTTTTAGATTTGTTTTTTTTTAACAGGGGTCTATTTTATAAATTGCTGTTGTATCTAGGGTTATTTTATATAGGGGTGGTCTATCCTGGTATATTTTGGGTAGGGTCTGTGTAGGTCCCGCCAGTGGTCAGTGTTTTTTGGTTTTGTTTTCTGTTTTTTTGTGCAGGTGGTGGGTAGGTTTAGCTGGTTAGGTGAGGTAGCGTGCCAGGCCTTTGGCCTTTGACCCTGCATCCATGCAGACGCCCTGACGCAAACTGAACTTGAGTTTTCCCCCAGCTGTTCACCTGTCAATGCAAAATGGTTGCATTTGCCGTGCATATCAGCACGAGTGCTGAAACAGCACCAATGCTGACAGGTAAGTGTCTATTTCTATAGATAGATTGATGGATGGAGTGATGGATGGATGGATGGATGGATGGATGGATGGATGGATGGATGGATGGATGGATGGATGGATAGATAGGTACATGAGTTGAAACAACTTTTTGTTAAAAAAAATGTTTTTGTTAAAAAAAATGTTTTTGTTTGAAAAAGTGAATGTTTTTTAGGCCTGTGTTACATTGATGGATGGAGTGATGGAGTGATGGATGGATGGATGGATGGATGGATGGATAGATAGATGAATAGATGAATATATAGATACATGAGTTTAAACCACTTTTTGTTAAAAAAAATATGTTTTTGTTTGAAAAAGTGAATGTTTTTAGGCCTGTGTTATACATGGATGGATGGAGTGATGGATGGATGGATGGATGGATGGATAGATAGATAAATAGATAGATAGATGAATAGATGAATATATAGATACATGAGTTTAAACAACTTTTTGTTAAAAAAAAAAAAGTTTTTGTTTGAAAAAGTGAATGTTTTTAGGCCTGTGTTATACATGGATGGATGGAGTGATGGAGTGATGGAGTGATGGATGGATGGATGGATAGATAGATGGATAGATGGATAGATGGATAGATGGATAGATGAGTTTGATCGACTGTTTGTTCATATTTTTTTATTGTTTTGTGTTAAATATTGAAAGTAGTCTTTGGACTAATGGTTAGTTTGGGTTTAGGGTTAGTTTGAGGCTATGGTTAGGTTAGGGTTAAAATGGCATATAGGTAGGGAGGTAAAAACGACTTTCACCCTCATTAGTAACCACCCTCATTTGCATAAAGGGCATCTGATTGGCCGAATCTTAACTGTCCATATATCTGCAACGGTGTGTTTTATCTGTACGAAACTTGGTTTATATAGTAATTGATGTATGGCTAGTCGACTGGTGGTGGTTTGGTGCGCCTCTAGCGCCACCAGGTGTGTAGACACGGTACTGCACTTTATTTTTTAGATTTGTTTTTTTTTAACAGGGGTCTATTTTATAAATTGCTGTTGTATCTAGGGTTATTTTATATAGGGGTGGTCTATCCTGGTATATTTTGGGTAGGGTCTGTGTAGGTCCCGCCAGTGGTCAGTGTTTTTTGGTTTTGTTTTCTGTTTTTTTGTGCAGGTGGTGGGTAGGTTTAGCTGGTTAGGTGAGGTAGCGTGCCAGGCCTTTGGCCTTTGACCCTGCATCCATGCAGACGCCCTGACGCAAACTGAACTTGAGTTTTCCCCCAGCTGTTCACCTGTCAATGCAAAATGGTTGCATTTGCCGTGCATATCAGCACGAGTGCTGAAACAGCACCAATGCTGACAGGTAAGTGTCTATTTCTATAGATAGATTGATGGATGGAGTGATGGATGGATGGATGGATGGATGGATGGATGGATGGATGGATGGATGGATGGATGGATAGATAGGTACATGAGTTGAAACAACTTTTTGTTAAAAAAAATGTTTTTGTTAAAAAAAATGTTTTTGTTTGAAAAAGTGAATGTTTTTTAGGCCTGTGTTACATTGATGGATGGAGTGATGGAGTGATGGATGGATGGATGGATGGATGGATAGATAGATGAATAGATGAATATATAGATACATGAGTTTAAACCACTTTTTGTTAAAAAAAATATGTTTTTGTTTGAAAAAGTGAATGTTTTTAGGCCTGTGTTATACATGGATGGATGGAGTGATGGAGTGATGGATGGATGGATGGATGGATGGATGGATAGATAGATAAATAGATAGATAGATGAATAGATGAATATATAGATACATGAGTTTAAACAACTTTTTGTTAAAAAAAAAAACTTTTTGTTTGAAAAAGTGAATGTTTTTAGGCCTGTGTTATACATGGATGGATGGAGTGATGGAGTGATGGAGTGATGGATGGATGGATGGATAGATAGATGGATAGATGGATAGATGGATAGATGGATAGATGGATAGATGAGTTTGATCGACTGTTTGTTCATATTTTTTTATTGTTTTGTGTTAAATATTGAAAGTAGTCTTTGGACTAATGGTTAGTTTGGGTTTAGGGTTAGTTTGGGGCTATGGTTAGGTTAGGGTTAAAATGGCATATAGGTAGGGAGGTAAAAACGACTTTCACCCTCATTAGTAACCACCCTCATTTGCATAAAGGGCATCTGATTGGCCGAATCTTAACTGTCCATATATCTGCAACGGTGTGTTTTATCTGTACGAAACTTGGTTTATATAGTAATTGATGTATGGCTAGTCGACTGGTGGTGGTTTGGTGCGCCTCTAGCGCCACCAGGTGTGTAGACACGGTACTGCACTTTATTTTTTAGATTTGTTTTTTTTTAACAGGGGTCTATTTTATAAATTGCTGTTGTATCTAGGGTTATTTTATATAGGGGTGGTCTATCCTGGTATATTTTGGGTAGGGTCTGTGTAGGTCCCGCCAGTGGTCAGTGTTTTTTGGTTTTGTTTTCTGTTTTTTTGTGCAGGTGGTGGGTAGGTTTAGCTGGTTAGGTGAGGTAGCGTGCCAGGCCTTTGGCCTTTGACCCTGCATCCATGCAGACGCCCTGACGCAAACTGAACTTGAGTTTTCCCCCAGCTGTTCACCTGTCAATGCAAAATGGTTGCATTTGCCGTGCATATCAGCACGAGTGCTGAAACAGCACCAATGCTGACAGGTAAGTGTCTATTTCTATAGATAGATTGATGGATGGAGTGATGGATGGATGGATGGATGGATGGATGGATGGATGGATGGATGGATGGATGGATGGATAGATAGGTACATGAGTTGAAACAACTTTTTGTTAAAAAAAATGTTTTTGTTAAAAAAAATGTTTTTGTTTGAAAAAGTGAATGTTTTTTAGGCCTGTGTTACATTGATGGATGGAGTGATGGAGTGATGGATGGATGGATGGATGGATGGATAGATAGATGAATAGATGAATATATAGATACATGAGTTTAAACCACTTTTTGTTAAAAAAAATATGTTTTTGTTTGAAAAAGTGAATGTTTTTAGGCCTGTGTTATACATGGATGGATGGAGTGATGGAGTGATGGATGGATGGATGGATGGATGGATGGATAGATAGATAAATAGATAGATAGATGAATAGATGAATATATAGATACATGAGTTTAAACAACTTTTTGTTAAAAAAAAAAACTTTTTGTTTGAAAAAGTGAATGTTTTTAGGCCTGTGTTATACATGGATGGATGGAGTGATGGAGTGATGGAGTGATGGATGGATGGATGGATAGATAGATGGATAGATGGATAGATGGATAGATGGATAGATGGATAGATGAGTTTGATCGACTGTTTGTTCATATTTTTTTATTGTTTTGTGTTAAATATTGAAAGTAGTCTTTGGACTAATGGTTAGTTTGGGTTTAGGGTTAGTTTGGGGCTATGGTTAGGTTAGGGTTAAAATGGCATATAGGTAGGGAGGTAAAAACGACTTTCACCCTCATTAGTAACCACCCTCATTTGCATAAAGGGCATCTGATTGGCCGAATCTTAACTGTCCATATATCTGCAACGGTGTGTTTTATCTGTACGAAACTTGGTTTATATAGTAATTGATGTATGGCTAGTCGACTGGTGGTGGTTTGGTGCGCCTCTAGCGCCACCAGGTGTGTAGACACGGTACTGCACTTTATTTTTTAGATTTGTTTTTTTTTAACAGGGGTCTATTTTATAAATTGCTGTTGTATCTAGGGTTATTTTATATAGGGGTGGTCTATCCTGGTATATTTTGGGTAGGGTCTGTGTAGGTCCCGCCAGTGGTCAGTGTTTTTTGGTTTTGTTTTCTGTTTTTTTGTGCAGGTGGTGGGTAGGTTTAGCTGGTTAGGTGAGGTAGCGTGCCAGGCCTTTGGCCTTTGACCCTGCATCCATGCAGACGCCCTGACGCAAACTGAACTTGAGTTTTCCCCCAGCTGTTCACCTGTCAATGCAAAATGGTTGCATTTGCCGTGCATATCAGCACGAGTGCTGAAACAGCACCAATGCTGACAGGTAAGTGTCTATTTCTATAGATAGATTGATGGATGGAGTGATGGATGGATGGATGGATGGATGGATGGATGGATGGATGGATGGATGGATGGATGGATGGATGGATAGATAGGTACATGAGTTGAAACAACTTTTTGTTAAAAAAAATGTTTTTGTTAAAAAAAATGTTTTTGTTTGAAAAAGTGAATGTTTTTTAGGCCTGTGTTACATTGATGGATGGAGTGATGGAGTGATGGATGGATGGATGGATGGATGGATAGATAGATGAATAGATGAATATATAGATACATGAGTTTAAACCACTTTTTGTTAAAAAAAATATGTTTTTGTTTGAAAAAGTGAATGTTTTTAGGCCTGTGTTATACATGGATGGATGGAGTGATGGAGTGATGGATGGATGGATGGATGGATGGATGGATAGATAGATAAATAGATAGATAGATGAATAGATGAATATATAGATACATGAGTTTAAACAACTTTTGTTAAAAAATATATTTTTATGTTTGAAAAAGTGAATGTCTTTTAGGCCTGTGTCACATGGATGGATGGAGTTAGACTTTTGGTTGTTTGGACTTGGGTAGATTTGGATTGTGCTTGAGTGGGTGGGGCTTGTTTTCAGCTTGTGTGTGAGTTAGGTTTTGATTTGGGTTAGGTTTGGACTGATGCAGTACCAGATTTGATGCCAGATCACTTGTGATGGAGCGTCACTCTGTTGCACATCTTTTATAGAATCAAAACAGATTCGTCCCCCCCCCCCCCACACCCCCCCCCCCCCCCCCCCCTTTATTGTTTTTATTGTTATTAGGTCCCTAAATCCCTCCCAGACACCGAAAGGTCAAAAAGGTCAAGCCATTGTGCCAACCACAGAAGAATGAGCCAGACGATGAAAGCACAAAGGTGACTATGTACAATATTTTTTTATTTTTTTATTAATTCATTAATTAGTTTATCAGGTCATGTATAATATTTTTATTATACTTGTTAATATTTATTTATTTAATTAATTGTGATGGTTAATAAACATTAAATATGAATAAAATATTCAAATATACATTCATTCATCTTATTATTCAGACATCTCTATTCAGACATCTTATTATTCTGATTAATGTCATAATTCATGAGAACTAGTTTAACATCATTATTAATTTTTAAATCATGTTGCAAGTGAGAGTGAATATAGCACCGTGAATATAGCACCTGTAAAGCAATGGAAATGTGGGAATGTTATTTCAGTTTTTTTTTTTTTTTTTTTTTGACTGATTACCAGAGCCTCATCGTGTGCTTCACCTCAGTAAGTGAGGTTTGGCATAAAGTTTTTCTTCTGTGTGCTTCAGGGTTTGATGAGTACTGGCGCCACCCTGTGTAAAATGTAAGTCACTGCACTTTTTTCCACTGTCAGCACCTAGGAGCTGTCCTGTGCAAACAAGTGCTCAACGTGTCCGTCCCCCACAAAACCCAACACCACACCCACCCTGCGAACACTACTGGCTGCAAGTACTATTTTGATTTCATGCTTATCCGAAGCTCGGTTCCGAGGACTGTATGAATTAGTTGTTTATATGGATATAAACAGATCAAATATCT
Source organism: Leuciscus leuciscus (assembly GCF_965113295.1). Lineage (NCBI taxonomy): Eukaryota > Metazoa > Chordata > Actinopteri > Cypriniformes > Leuciscidae > Leuciscus > Leuciscus leuciscus. Next base: position 81,032 of record NW_028118514.1, read on the forward strand.
GTTGGAGTGATGCCAGAGCCTGCCAGATTTTTTTTACCCCTTCCCCACCATGAATATGACAGCGCTGTCCCCTTATGTGCAGGAGACGTCTTTCCAGTATGTACAGTGGTTGTGCTGCCTGAACAGGGTGGGCCAGTGAGAAACATCTGCACAGCAAACCTATCAATGCTGCTCTGGAAAATGTCACCATAACAATGTGAATTTAATAAATATGAAGGTACATATACAAATAAGCTTGTTTTCTTTTCTTTTTTTTTCCTTTTTTTATAAAGTCCCCCCTAGAATCAAAGCAACTTAATGCCTTATAATGCCAATTTGTTGACACACCATTGAAGTGCAGTTTACATATTAATGTTATTTCAACATTAACTTGGTACATCAGACAGCGACATTGTATTACCAGTGTTTAAAAAAAATTATTTAGAATCAACGTCACATTGTGACATTGATCAAACACATTACCAAATAACTTTAGTAATTCAGATTTATTTCTCTCAAATAAGTATTAACATAGTTTTTAATGGCAGTTCTGTTTTGTCCTTATAAATTGCGAGTTATGAAACAGTTAGTAACCTCTATAAATTCATAATTGAAGGATTTAAGTAGAAACACAGGATGCAATTATGCATTTGAAAAAAAAAATTGTGACTTCCTTCAGCTTATGTGATACTATTCACTGCAAATGTTCCTTTTATTCATATATACATGGTTCTATGAATGTATTTTACAAAAAACATGTAATCTTCATTTCTATAATGTTATTATATTGTAGTTACAACCAATAACTTTAGTAATTCAGATTTATTTCTCTCAAATAAGTATTAACATAGTTATTAATAGCAGTTCTGTTTTGTCCTTATAAATTGTGAGTTATGATATGCAATTATGCATTTGGAGTTGTTTGCTTGTCAATGTAACTAATGATCAATCATTCCTGCAATAAAATAATAATGTGTAGAAAATAAATAAGAATACTTACAAACAGTTGTACTAAATATATATATATCTTCTTTTTACATATTGGTTTAAAAATATTTTTAAAAAATTGTATTACACATCGTTGACCTTAGGTTATTAAATGTTTGATCAACACACTTTCATTCCAGACTTTTATTCCATGTAGTGATGTTGGAAAAAAGTTAGGCCCCACCCCATTGGATTTAAATTCCACTTTGAATAGCGGAAACCAAACGACTTTATCGAACAACTTTTACTTATTAGACTTTGTCGAATACGTATTATTCCCTGACTGATTTTTCCATGGCTGATACAGTACAGAAAAGGTAATGCTTCTAAACATTATTTTTTTGTGTTATATCGGTTTCCTCTAGTCAGCTCCAGGTCGACGAATGCGCCCGCGTTCCTCCGACTTATTTGCAGCAACATAGTCTCCGAGTATCAACATTTATGGTAATAATAATCAATGTTTTTTGATCGGCTATTCGGCATGCGATTGATTTCTGAAGTGTCTCATATATATAAACATTAAGTATTCAAGGTGCTATAGGTGCTATGGGCGTGGTCTTCGTGGTAAGCGCTAACGGGACATTTTTTGAAAACATTAAGACGTCTTACAGGTCTAAAACTGCTAAACGGTAGTGTAGTTCCAAAGTTTTGAAGTAAAGCCTTTATGTAAAGAAAATGTATAGTTAGAATCCAGCTTTCAACTTCGACTTGTTTTTTGTGAATAAGCTACAATCAATTCATTGAGGTCAGAGGTCATGGTGGTTACAGAGAAACCAATTTCTCTCAACCAAAAAAAAACAAACAAACAAAAAACTCATGTTAACAACGTTTCAAAGCAAACCTATTGTGTTTTCAATTTAAGAGACACCCGATCACCAGGCATTTTCCACCTATATTCTTAGTTTAAACTGGACTGCAAATACACTACCAAAAATGATTTTCCAACTTAGTGTTTGTCTTTTTTTTTTAAAACAGTCCAAATATTGAAAAATATATATACACTATATATAAATAATTATGCATTTAATAGAGGAGTAAAACGGAATAAGATGCAATGTCTTGTTTTCTGGAAAGAATACAAACAAAGCGAGTTGTTTAGAAGAACAAACAATTACTACAACAATTGCACAAACAAATTATTTTATTTTTTTAAAACCAAGTTTTCAAGCGAATTCATTGTGTGTTTCTCAGCGTTTAAAGACAACGTTTAGGTTTAAGATGACCATTGTCATTAAAGGGTGTGAGCGTGCACAGACTAAGGCCCTCACAATGCAAATGGCATTAGTGCAGGGCAGGCCCTGTTGTGCTGCTGCTCATTTAGTGTGGTTTTTTTTTTTAATTACATTTCTTCAAATCATGAATTGTTCTTTAAAATCGTTGAAATAATTTCTTTCACGTGTCTGTTTGTCTCCCAGGACTCCTGATCGTCATCTTGTCCACTGCTTGCGGTGCCACAAGCCTCAGGAGTGCATCTCCGTTCACCTGGCTCGTGTGTGCATGAGGAGCAGCACTCCAGAGGAGAGAGCAGCCGAGGTGCAGAGCGCAAAGGCCTCAAGCAAGGGTTGGGTCCGCTACGGCAGAAACTGGGACTACAATGTCATCTGCAAGCTCATTCCTGACAGATGCTCCCAGGCCAACTTGGTCAATGAACTTCTTCGCCGCGGCTTCTTCGTTGCCAATCAGCCCTCGGAGACCGATGCTGAAGCTCCATCTCCAACCCGCGTAGTCCCGTCTGGTCCGACTCAAAAGTAAGTGCAGTAAACCGTGTGCTACACTGCAAAAAGAAAAAGAGTGTTATTCCCCCTCCGTATCCTTGTCTCGTTTTCCAGTCCAAATATCTAACAATTCTTAAATCAGGATGCATTCACTAGATGTCATAATTATAGTGGGTCCTGTTTTCTGTGATAAGTAAATCAGATTGAAGGGAGTTGTTAACAAAGACATTCACTGCAAAAAATGCTTTTCTTACTTAGTATCCGTGTCTTGTTTTCCAGTCCTAATATCAAAAGAATTTCTTAAAATCAAGATGAATTTACTAAAGTAGTAAAATGCTATATTATGTCTGGTTTTCTGTGGAAATAATTAAAATGAAGGGTTTTTTTGCTTAACACAAGCAAAACTATCGGTCCATGGGGTAAGAAAAATATGGTTTCTTATTGAATTTAAGGTTCTTTTTCTTAATCCATGGACAGATAGTTTAGCTTGTGTTGAGTAAAAACCCACTTCATTTTAATGCATCTTCATGTAAGAATTTTTAGATGTTTGGACTGGAAACCAGACAATAATACTAAGTAAGAAAATGTTTGTTTTTTGCAGTGCAGCATCTTATACAAATCTACTCCTCTAGTAAATGCATTTCGACTTGAGATTATTTAGCCATTTGTACTGGAAACAAGACAAAAGTACTAATTAAGAACATCAATCATGAGAAATGTAGTGTGGATGTTACCTACCATAAGGTGACAATGCAACTGAATAAAACAAACAAACAAACTCACTGACATGTGCGACCACACTTTTATCCTGAGATGATAAAGTCACAATGCCAAGAAATGCTCTTGGCTCTCACCTGCAAACACTCTGCAATCAATCAGTCAATCACCCTCATCAACTCGACACAGTGTCTGTCAGCTGTTTGTCTGGTGTTGAGTATGATCCTGCCATGTGTTCCCTTGTCTAATGTGCCATGTTGTCATTGGTTCATTGTTTACAGGTGTCCCTTGTCTTGTCATTAGTCTTGTGTGTATTTAAGCCCTCATGTTTGCCACGTGTCTTTGTCAGTTTTTTGTTTCACTGTACCCGTGTTTGCTGAGTGTCATGCCGTCCCATCCTTCTGTTGTGAGTTAATGCCACGCTGTGCTTTTGTTCTATGTCTGATCTTGATATGTTTCTAAATGCATTTGAGTTCTCATCTATACTTGCCTCCAGCAGATCCCTTACACCTGTCTTGTTTTTTGTTTTGTCCAAACAGGTTCTTCCTCTTTGGGATTGCTGCACTCAAAGATTGTCAAACTATTTTAAGAGTGGCGAAGCCGGAAATAAACAGGATGTGTCAAGATCTGGAGATGGGCAGAAAACTCGGGCACAGAGAAAGTACCATGTATAGGTACTACTGCGAAGCTACACTGGTTTTTGCCCACATGCTGCGCCCGATTGCTGTGGAGTCCTTGACAGTAAGTCCATGTCTACTTTAAAGACTTTACGCTCATGATATGATGCAGTGTTTACGTATGCATTAGTGACCGCTCTTTCGTTATCCAGGATTCAGATTGGCTTGATCGGTTTGAGCATAGTGGCAGGGTGGTGATCGGCGTAGGGAGGGGCACGGATACCAACACGCTGCTTGCCCTGACCCAATGGGAGGAAGCTGTGAGTTTTAGTATGACATAAACAGCCGATGACTTGCTACCATTGTTTATACCATTTAATAATCTTTTGTTCGCACAGACATTTTTTCCCTTTTTTGTTTTTGTTTCCCATAGTGTTTGCAGGTCTACTTCAGCAAGATAAGGCCAGGGAACATCTGTCACGAGAAACCATGCAATGCCTTCTTTCTTGTGTCCTCCGGTGAGGCGGTCTCCAGCGTATCGCGAGACCTCAAATGCCTACACGATCTGTATGTACCTGCACATATGCGTGTGTGAGTGCACACCGTTAACTACATTTTGTCAGTCACAGTCATTTCACAGGCAACCCTTTGTGTTCCATTTTGTTTCTGCAGGCACAAACTTCCCCACTTTACTAGCCAGGATGTGCGCAGGGCGGTTGGCATTGCTGCGCAGAAGCTAACGGAGCCCCAACGGCAGGCGGTGCAGTTTTACCTGGACCGTGGCGCTCGTGATGTCGGACCACAGGACGCTGTTGACGCAGCTGTGCTGCTGGACTCTTTGTGCGTGTAAGTCTCTTCACGCAGCAAGGACCTAACATGTCACAAACAATCTTTACATCCGAGTAGCCATAATTTTGCCCAAGTAACAAACCTTTTTGTTCCTCGCCTACAAAGCAATTCTTCGGACGACGACCACCAGTCATTTGCTGAATTGGCTACAGCCGGAGGCAGTTCGAGTCTGCCAACTGCCCGCAAAGACTTCTCTGCATTTGTGACCAGTTTTCCCATTTCACTGGATGGGCAGCCTCCATCGAAAAAACAGCGTGTGAAGTATGGGTTTCCTGAAGACGGCACCTTCTATGATAAGTGGCGGGTCTCGCAGTACGCCCAGAGGCGGGAATATCTTCTGGGTAAGTCTCCGAATCCACCAATACAGCATTGTCCCGCATTTTAACATGCAGACGCTGCAGGTTGCTGTGGGGTTGTGTGTTTTTTTTTATTTTTATTTTTTTTATGCAAACCCAAAACCCAAAGACCTTTTTCTACCACACACTATCTCTATCAAAACGCAGCAATGTCCGACTCACACCGATCACTTTTGACTTCTTTTGAGTAAAGTGGTTTCATTTTGTCTTTCAGAACACTTCAAAGTCCATAAGCCTTCGACCGGAAAGTTGTCGAGGCTGATTAGGCAGGAGGGGTGGAAGTCCAACTACCCGAAGCCAGAGGAGATTCAACGGTTGTGGAAACCATCTCCTTCCAACCTCGCCATAGAGTCGGATGAGGCCATAATGAAGTGCCTGTCTGAGCAGACCTGGACGGGGCTGGCTATTAAGGACTTCGGTGCCAAGCAAGGTCGTGGTAAGGGTAAAACTGTGGCATTAGTTTGTTCTATAAATGAAACGTGGGCCATGCAACGTATACTGCAAGGAATTATTAGCATAGGCAGTAGAGGTTTTTTTTTTGGTAAAAAAAAAGTAAATTGGACTACTTTTCAGATTGTATTTCATAAAACAACATCTCAGGAAAATGTTAAGGGGTTTAAAAAAAAAAAAAAAAATTCTGTTACAGAACAGGGCATTGATTTCATACGTGTCCACTGTAGAGGACACCAGGACTTAAATCATGTTTATCAGGCATTTTGTGAGACGAAACAAGTGAATATGGAAATAAATTATACATCAATATTTCTATGAAATATTAGATATTATTATTCAAATGTTGCCAATTATTACTCCAATTATTACACTTCTTTTTTCATTAAATGTTGCTCCAAGAACACATTAATGTGCACATTAGATACAGTTTATAGATACATTGCATTGAATGGGAATATTAATTTATGGACATTTTACCCACATATTGCATAAAGTAAAATGGTGTATCAATTCATTCCATTATTTCTTTCATAACATAGTTGAGAATAATCTTTATACAAATTTTGGTTGAAAAAATCCTGAAACCCCCAAATTTATTGGTGATTGAAAAAAAAAATCCCATTGTTTTTGCCTATACATATAATTTCATGTCATTTTATTTTTTAAACAACTTAGTCCTGACGTCCACTACAGAGGACATAGCATAACGTATGAATAAAATATTATTTTTCAAAAATGTTTTTTTTTACCATTTGTTTATTGTGCTCTAAACAGTGTGATAACCTGGAAAAAAACTAAATTCAAAAAACTTTTTTTTTCTGGGTCCCAGGAGGATATCTGTTGCTAAAGTGGAAGTTGTCTCAAGTTGTCCAGCAGAGGGCAGCAGATTCCTTTTTAAATGAGAAGTCCCGCTCCTTATTCTGTTCTCAGTTATGGCCTAAAGTTTATTATAGATGCAGAATATTAAAAATGAAGGGGCAACGTGTCTGACAATCTTTATGAATAGACAAAATGATATGATATGTTCAATCGACCCCACTGTCCTTCGGTCTCAAATGAAATGCACATGTGCTTTAAGTAGTTTTTTCTCTTTTTTATTTTTTACTTTTTATATTGTTATGTTTCCTTTTCATGTAAAGCACTTTAAATTGCCATTGAGTATGACATGTGCTATATAAATAACGTGCCTTGCCTTTGCTACGAGGGGCAAAACATCAGTGGCCACGAGTGTAAATTAGAGATATTATAGCCTACTGTATGGCCACCGCTACTCTACTAATTCCCATCCCCCTCTGTGACCTGTGACGTCTTACTGTCAATCAAACCTGTTGTTTTACACCGTGTGAGATCGATCTTCTGCTGATCAAGGTGACAGTCTTTCAACTTTTTTAATTATTTGCATGATATTTCAAGTTATGCCTGTACTTATGACATCACGTGAGCGGTTTCGAAACTGGGCTACTGAGTGGATAAATAACAGTTTCATGTGGCTTTGAAGTGATCGAGCGTTTATACGCTGTGTTGTTACCTTGTAACACTTTTGCTATAGCTTTTTTTTTTTTCTCTGCCATATATAAAACCATTTGGACATGAACATTTTTTTACTAAAAAAAATACCATGCTTGAACGTCATGTAGCGAAACAATGATTAATTTTGTAGTCTTTATTGTTCTCTTGTTTAAATTGTATTTTTGATTGTGTATTTATCAACATCTTTGGCTCTTTTTAATTTATACTTTTTGAATGATTATTTGTAGGTTTTCTAAAAAGAATCAGTTATTGCAAGAGACTGATTTTTGACGTGTGACAATGGAAGAAGGTAAGGCCCGATTCACTAGAAAACTGCCATGCAAAGTTTGGTCCCACTTCATCAAGTGTCTTTAAGGACATCGTCAATGAATGAATAATTTAATTACATATATATATATACATAGAGAGAGAGAGAGAGAGAGAGAGATCAAATGATTCTATCCTCAAGTCCTTTTATTAGACAATTGCTTTGAGTGATAGCCATATGGAATAAGTTAGCACTGGGACAATAACCCATCTCATAATTCACATTCATTATTTCTTTCTAGAGTCTGTGAGACGCATCAGAAGGCAATACAAGGATGTAAGACGACATGTTGTCCAACTCATTATAGATAGCAAGGAAGACATGAGGAGGCTAGAGCATCGTCTGCTGGATCTGGGCACATGTACAAACAGTAAAATATCAATTCACATACTTTTTTTAACATTATATTTATTTTGTATAAGGCAAGACACATTTAAAATTGTAGTTGTGTTGTCAAACTAAATAAACAAATAATCTATCACTGTGTTATCCACCCTTCCACAGCAGAAACTGTGTCAGAAACTCAAGTCAGCCCACGCATAGAACAGTGTAAGTTAGAAATATTGCGTCTGTGATGTGAACTATGGGAAGGCTCTTTGAAAAGTGACATTATACACTCAGTATGTTTTCAAATACAGGCATTACAGATGCATGGAGAGGAAAGAATGTTTTTGTGATGGTCTCCAAAATTGGGCCATACAAAGTCTTCTTTTTTGACCTTTACAGTACTTCTCCAGGTCTGGAGCTCGAGAGTGAGGTACACAAACAAACAGTCGCTTGACTTTATTATTATGTATAATAAACACAACATGTATGCACCCTCATGTGAACCTCATTGTCAGCAGGTCATCAATGCCTTCATCTATCTGGAAATCCAGAAATTCAACATTCGGTCAGCAGAGCAGGCATTCTACATAGACAGCTTTGAAATGAGAAAAATTTGGCGAGGACATTTAACAATGCTGAAGGTTGGTTTTATTCAGTGTAAATACGATAAGGTCACAAAGGCTTTGAATTCTAACAACAACAAAAATATTTTCAGATTGACCCCTCAGTGTACCACTTCATCATTGGCATCACAAACAAGCACAACCACTGGACAGTTACGGTATAAGATGGAACTTGCTTTGTTTTTGAAATAAACCAAACTAAAATGGACCATTAGTGTGCATAACTATGTTTCTATATATTCTAAAATACTGAAAGGTTATCCTGCCATCACAGAAGAAGGCATTGTTTTTAGACCCAATGGGAGAAAGTCAAATCGATATAATGAAGTGCCAGAAGGTGACAAGGTATGAATAAATAAAATCAAAGGCTTTTTACAGTAATGTATTTGAAACTACAATGCATAGCGCTGTCATTTGTTACATTGTTGTTTGTCAATATAAGAGCACTGATGCTTCAGAGAGGATACGACGCCTCAGCCTGGACGTGCGAGACGGTTCCTCATCCCAAACAGAGGGATTCCTCGTCCTGTGGAGTTTTTGCACTGAAGGTATCAAAGGTGTAAAAAACTGCTCAACTTATTTTGATGAGTTAATGTAATATGTTTTCCTGACATATAAGATTCAACTTATTTTTTTAAGTCAGTTTGATGAATTCAAGTTTCAATGACTTAAACATCCAATTTGATTGAATAATAAATAAAAAAATAAGGATGATTATATGATGGTGGCCATGGACATCATATAGTAATTTCTAATAGCACTGTCCTAAAATGACAACATATATATATATATATATATATATATATATATATATATATATATATATATATATATATATATACACACATCTTTTTTTATTACATTTTTTGTAGTTTGCCGAATGTATTCTCCGTCAGCAGCCAATTGATTTTTCCAGTGATGAAGAATCAGTTAACAACCTCAGGAAACACATAGCTGTCACTCTTCTACAAGACAGTGGTACGTTTCACGGAAGTTCTCAAGTTCAGACAGAGCACCATTCATTTTAGTACACATCGTTTAAATCACTGATGCATAACCAGTTTTTTAAATTATGATTTAGTATGTAGAGTAGACCTTATGGCAGTAAAATCCTTGAGCTGTGAATGTCTCGAGAAGCTAATAAAAATGTTCGTAATGATTATTGCAGTTCTTCCCAGACATGACACAGGGAGAGCATTACATCTATATAAATTGTTTTTGGCCTCCTATTTTTTTTCTCTCTTTTATTCTGTATTGTTTTCTAGATGATTTAACCCGGTTGTGCTCATTCTGGTTGTGCCAGGACGCTGTTGACGCAGCTGTGCTGCTGGACTCTTTGTGCGTGTATGTCTCTTCACGCAGCAAGGACCTAACATGTCACAAACAATCTTTACATCCGAGTAGCCATAATTTTGCCCAAGTAACAAACCTTTTTGTTCCTCGCCTACAAAGCAATTCTTCGGACGACGACCACCAGTCATTTGCTGAATTGGCTACAGCCGGAGGCAGTTCGAGTCTGCCAACTGCCCGCAAAGACTTCTCTGCATTTGTGACCAGTTTTCCCATTTCACTGGATGGGCAGCCTCCATCGAAAAAACAGCGTGTGAAGTATGGGTTTCCTGAAGACGGCACCTTCTATGATAAGTGGCGGGTCTCGCAGTACGCCCAGAGGCGGGAATATCTTCTGGGTAAGTCTCCGAATCCACCAATACAGCATTGTCCCGCATTTTAACATGCAGACGCTGCAGGTTGCTGTGGGTGTTTTTTTTTATTTTTTTTTAAATTTTTTTGTAAACAGCCGCCAAGTTTTTACCAATGCTTAAGGCATTTTTTTTTTCTAAACCCCTTAACACAGCAACACACCCACATCACACAATTAGCCAAGGGTTTGATCTCCTGGTCAAAACTAAACCTTTGTTTGTTTTTTTTTAATACAAACTCCAAACCCAAACACCTTTTCCTACCACACACTATCTCTATCAAAACGCAGCAATGTCCGACTCACACGATCACTTTTGACTTCTTTTGAGTAAAGTGGTTTCATTTTGTCTTTCAGAACACTTCAAAGTCCATAAGCCTTCGACCGGAAAGTTGTCGAGGCTGATTAGGCAGGAGGGGTGGAAGTCCAACTACCCGAAGCCAGAGGAGATTCAACGGTTGTGGAAACCATCTCCTTCCAACCTCGCCATAGAGTCGGATGAGGCCATAATGAAGTGCCTGTCTGAGCAGACCTGGACGGGGCTGGCTATTAAGGACTTCGGTGCCAAGCAAGGTCGTGGTAAGGGTAAAACTGTGGCATTAGTTTGTTCTATAAATGAAACGTGGGCCATGCAACGTATACTGCAGTGAATTATTAGCATAGGCAGTAGAGGTTTTTTTTTTTTTTTTACAGAACACATTTTTCAAATGAATGCAATGTTTATTCAACCAACTCAAAATGTAATGTTTTGTTCTATTGTAGGAGTGGTTGCAACACGGCCCTTTCTTAAAGGGGAAATAGTTTGTGACTATCACGGGAAGGTGATTCCAGCATCAGTTGGGAAGGAGATGATGCGGGACCTCGGTGACCAGGCTGGCTACTTGTTTTTTTTTAAGGCGGGCCAAAGAGACCTATGTGTCGACGCGCAGACCTTTCCCTGCACATGCCATCCCAACTCGGACACGTTTGGCCGACTCATAAATCATTCTGCAAAGATGCCAAACTTAAAGCCGTTTTACTGCTCCGTTAAGCTGAGTGGAGTGAAAACGGATGTAATTTTGTTCAAAGCGCTCTCTGACATACCTGTCGACACCCAGCTCAAATTCGATTATGGTGTTCGGAGGACCTCATTCCGTGGCGAGGGCTTAAACCTAGAATGGCTTGATGAGTAGGCCAGGACTTGCACCTAAAAAATCTGTCCTGTCACTTTTCGACACAGGCGAAGCTTGGTTCCGAGGACTGGATGAATTTGTATGTGGATCTTGTGCCGAAGATGGCTGCCTGCCGGGGTTTTTTTGTCTCCCCTTTCCCCTCAGTCCACAGAGCTTGATTTCGTTGCCAGTTGTTTTGTCTCAATTTTATAGTTCTGTTATAGTTTTTATTTTATAGTTCTTTAATGTTTACATTGTTTCTTTTTAAGATGTTATTTTGTAAAATGTTTGTCACTTTTTTATTTTTCAAATAAATCTGTTACCCATCTCAATTTCTCTGCTTGTTCTCTATAAATATTTTAATTTGAGATGTCATGCATTAGTGTATACAACCAAATTACTTTTTAGTGTATACAAAAGTGAGCCCCCCCCCCCCCCCTCCTGATTTGAGCCTCTGAGTCCAGTTCTCATGCTCCGTAGGCCCTTAACATTGCAACAGAAACCAGTGTATTTACAGAAAACAATTTCAAAATGAATGCATTGTTTATTCACAAACTCAATGTAATGTTTTCTTCTATTGCAAATCACAAGTGGTGTTGTGGCCTTTGACCCTGCATGCAGACGGCCTGACGCAAAGTGTACTTGAGTTTTCCCCACCTGTTAACCTGTCAATGCGTAATGGTTGCATTTGGCGTGCATATCAGCACCAGTGCTGAACCGGCTCAATGGCTGTATGTAATGTGGCTTTGTATGAATTTGAGCACCTATGCCCAGTTGTCCTGCTCTGGCTGGGCCTGGATGGATGGATGGCTAATACATTAAAACAAGCAAAATTATCAAGTTATGTCCCTTTTGATCTGTTTCTATGTGTGAGTTGTTTGTATTGTTCTCTGTCCAGGAAGAAGACTGGATTGGTCCTGCAGTCTGATTGGTGCCACGTCCTGATTGGTCAGCTGACTCCTGATCGTTTATTACATATTTGTAACTCTGTGGTCTAAGTTTTAAATGTTAGAAAAATAAATGCCTTTTAAGACATCTTTCATCTTGTGTGTTGATCTCATGTTAGGGTTAGGGTTAGGTAGGGAGGTAAAAACGACTTTCACCCTCATTAGTAACCACCCTCATTTGCATATATGGAATCTGATTGGCCGAATCTTAACTGTCCAGATATCTGCAACGGTGTGTTTTATCTGTACGAAACTTGGTTTATATAGTAATTGATGTATGGCTAGTCGACTGGTGGTGGTTTGGTGCGCCTCTAGCGCCACCAGGTGTGTAGACACGGTACTGCACTTTATTTGTTTTTTTTTTAACAGGGGTCTATTTTATAAATTGCTGTTGTATCTAGGGTTATTTTATATAGGGGTGGTCTATCCTGGTATATTTTGGGTAGGGTCTGTGTAGGTCCCGCCAGTGGTCAGTGTTTTTTGGTTTTGTTTTCTGTTTTTTTGTGCAGGTGGTGGGTAGGTATAGCTGGTTAGGTGAGGTAGCGTGCCAGGCCTTTGGCCTTTGACCCTGCATCCATGCAGACGCCCTGACGCAAACTGAACTTGAGTTTTCCCCCAGCTGTTCACCTGTCAATGCAAAATGGTTGCATTTGCCGTGTATATCAGCACGAGTGCTGAAACAGCACCAATGCTGACAGGTAAGTGTCTATTTCTATAGATGGAGTGATGGATGGAGTGATGGATGGATGGATGGGTGGATGGATGGATGGATGGATGGATGGATGGATGGATGGATGTGAACTTGAGTTTTTCCCAGCTGTTCACCTGTCAATGGGAACTGGTTGCATTTACCGTGCATATCAGCACCAGTGCTGACAGGTAAGTGTCTATTTCGATGGATGGATGGATGAACAACTTTTTTTTTTGTAAAAATATGTTTTTGTTTAAAAAAGTTAATGTTTTTTAGGCCTGTGTTACATGGATGGGTGGAGTGATGGATGGATGGAGGTTCATGATAGTCAGGTTAAAGTTCATAGAATAGTTTAGATAAAGCATAGTGAAAACAATCTGATTTTCTGCTAACATTTGTGAAATCTTAGCAGGTTAATCCATGTTATGTAAACTGTTCTCCACCAGAGGGCTTGATTGAGCAGGTGTTAGGGTTAGAGTGAGGGGTTAGAAATGAAAACTAGAATCATTCACCGGGAAAATCATAGATGGAGCTCTACTGCCATCTAGCATTCACACGCGAACTTTGCACTGATTCATGGATTTATAAAAGAGTTATTATTAAAGAGTGTGATTTTAATTATGTAGATTTAATTGATGGAATTTTTAATATGTAGTCACATGTTTTTTTATTAAAGGTTATTAGTCAACAATATTTATTTTTGAACTCATGATGATAGATAGATAGATAGATAGATAGATAGATAGATAGATAGATAGATAGATAGATAGATAGATAGATAGATAACCAACAGTGAGCTGTACTAATGGATGACTGTATTGTGTAGTGGTAGGCATGCAAATTCGGCCATTACCCAGTTCACAAAGGACCATTTGTAAGTGCAAATTGGTGTGACTAACTATAGCAAAAAAACAAACTAAACAAAAACATAATTTAAAGTTACAATAAAGAAAGGAAATAAGTATTACTTTACTTCTACCTGTGATTGTTTTTATTCTGTCCTGTTGCTCATATATATACACATTTATTTATTTATTTTTGTCTCTGGGGTAGGTGGGCATAACTTAGTGTTTGGGCCGGGGTCAATTGGTATGTGGGTTGTTTTTTTTTCTTTGGTGGGAGTTAGTGTTAGGGTTTATGTAAGTCCAATCGACAGGCCCGCCATTCCGCTGACCGCTTAAAATAGAAAAGATTATGGTAATAGGTAGAAAGCCTCAATTTTTTATTATTATTAATTAAAAAAAAAAGTTTTTAGGTCCTGAAATCCATCGTAGACACTGAAAGGTCAAAAATGTCAAGCTGTCTGCCAGACGGTGAAAATATAAAGGTGAGTACTTATAATATAATATAATGTTTATTTATTTATCATGTGGTTATGTATAATATCTTACAGTGTTTATTTATTTATTTCTGTGTCCAGGTTGTAACAGACAGGAAGAGGGATCTGATGTTGTAATGGTACAGCAAAATTGAGAGCGCATTGATTGGACGGCAGGAGACACACTAGGAAACCTGCACTTCAGACTGTACCATGAGGGCAATAGACTGGTTCCTCTTCTGCCAAAACTTAACATCAAGGTAGAGGTGAACTGGACCGCAACGTTACAACTGCCACATTTATGTGTCCCATCTCAAGCACAGAGAGAGCATCACTACAATGTGTCTTTCCACGACCAGCACACGGTCAACATGTCATTCTTAATTGTGCCTCGTCCAGATGAGCCTGACTGTTTGTGGGTCAACTATGAGAATAAAACAGACTGTCAAAATGCTGAAAGTGTGAGTACTTTAAGTGTGTCTGCGGATGACCTGTATAAATAATCTCTGGCCGTAAAAGAAAAAAAAAAGTTCCCAACTCAGTAATTGTAGTATAAAACATTTATTTGTAACATTTATATATATATATATATATATATATATTCAACGTCCTAGCAGCATTCATGAAAAGGATGATATCTTCTTTGAGTCTTTTCTGCAGATTACGGAGACGCTGCAAAGAAAAATATTTTTTTTTTCAGAATAATTACAATGTTTACATACTATACATAAAATATATATACTTGATACTACTACTAAAACAAAATACCTTGAATCTGTGGACTTGATTTCATGGCTGGATCCTGGTTCACCACTGTATCATTTCGAGTCAAGGATTTTAACAGCTCACTGAACTGCTTCCTGTGCTGTGGTGGAATGAGCACAGATAAACCTAGACCAAACCGATCAAGTTAAACCTCTTTTCCAACAGATACACAATTTGATAAATTCAATTAGCCTGGGAAAACGCAGACAAATTTCAGGCAAATTTAGTTTAACTCTGGAAGTTAGTCTGGCGAAGAGCCCATTCATGTTCATTTCCAATCTTTCCATATGGAGGCACCAATCACAAACGTTGAGGCGGACTTTACACAATGACAATCTTTTTATCCAATTGCGTCCAGAGACATTTAAACGACGTCCGTTGGTGAGGCCCCTTTGGAAATGAGCTGTCAATGAACCTTCCCCAGACCCTTCTCAGTCCTACAGTGGGGAGAACAAGTATTTGATACACTGCCGATTTTGCAGGTTTTCCCACTTAAAGCATGTAGAAGTCTGTCATTTTTACCATAGGTACTCCTCAAATGTTAGAGAAGGAATCTTAAACAAAAATGACATAAGTATTTGATCACCTACCAACCATTAAGAATTTTGGCTCACACAGACCTGTTAAGTTTTTCTTTAAGAAGCCCTCCTGTTCTCCACCCATTACCTGTATTAACTGCACCGGTTTGAACTCGCTACCTGTATAAAAGACACCTGTCCACACACTCAATCAAACAGACTCCAACCTCTCCACAATGGCCAAGACCAGAGAGCTGTGTAAGGACATCAGGGATAAAACTGTAGACCTGCACAAGGCTGGGATGGGCTACAGGACAATAGGCAAGCAGCTTGGTGAGAAGGAAACAACTGTTGGCACCATTATTAGACAATGGAAGAAGTTCAAGATGACGGTCAATCTCCCTCGGTCTGGGGCACCATGCAAGATCTCACCTCGTGGGGCATCAATGATCATGAGGAAGGTGAGGGATCAGCCCAGAACTACACGGCAGGACCTGGTCAATGACCTGAAGAAAGCTGGGACCACAGTCTCAAAGAAAACCATTAGTAACACACTACGCCGTCATGGATTAAAATCCTGCAGCGCACGCAAGGTCCCCCTGCTCAAGCCAGTGCATGTCCAGGCCCGTCTGAAGCTTGCCAATGACCATCTGGATGATCCAGAGGAGGAATGGGAGAAGGTCATGTGGTCTGATGAGACAAAAATAGAGCTTTTTGGTCTAAACTCCACTCGCCGTGTTTGGAGGAAGAAGGATGAGTACAACCCCAAGAACACCATCCCAACCGTGAAGCATGGAGGTGGAAACATCCTTCTTTGGGGATGCTTTTCTGCAAAGGGAACAGGACAACTGCACCGTATTGAGGGGAGGATGGATGAGGCCATGTATTGCGAGATCTTGGCCAACAACCTCCTTCCCTCAGTAAGAGCATTGAAGATGGGTCGTGGCTGGGTCTTCCAGCATGACAACGACCCGAAACACACAGCCAGGGCAACTGAGGAGTGGCTCCGTAAGAAGCATCTCAAGGTCCTGGAGTGGCCTAGCCAGTCTCCACACCTGAACCCAATAGAAAATCTTTGGAGGAGCTGAAGGCCTTATTGCCCAGCGACAGCTCCGAAGCCTGAAGGATCTGGAGAAGGTCTGTATGGAGGAGTGAGCCAGAATCCCTGCTGCAGTGTGTGCAAGCCTGGTCAAGAACTACAGGAAACGTATGATCTCTGTGATTGCAAACAAAGTTTTCTGTACCAAATACAGTAAGTTCTGCTGTATCACACACTTATGTCATGCAATAAAATGCAAATTAATTACTTAAAATCATACAATGTGATTTTCTGGATTTGTCACTTACAGTTGAAGAGTACCTATGATACGGCAGTGGCTCCATGAGTAAGACACCTAACCCCATCTGCTCCGGACGAGCTGGTTGGCGCCTTGCATGGCTGACACCGCCGTCGGTGCATGAATGTTAAAGCGTTATATAAATACAGTACATTTATTTACCATATGATAAAAATGACAGACTTCTACATGCTTTGTAAGTGGGAAAACCTGCAAAATCAGCAGTGTATCAAATACTTGTTCTCCCCACTGTAGGACTGAGAAGGGTCTGGTTTTAACCAGGGTAAAAGTAAATGGTTTTGATAAACAAAAGAAATTGACTAACGTTCTAGTAGAGTTATGTCCTCATCCCTCTCAGTCAATAGACTCACAACGGTCGACACCATCTGTTGGTAATTGTTTGACGTTTTATACGCCTGCAAGGCTAAAAACATCTGACAGGTTTTTTCAGCACCGATGGTCTGTTTTATGTCTGACAACAGAGAGGAGCACGACAGACCTTCTTTAATGGATGTTTGTGGATTCTGGTCTTCACTTCTTACATTCTCTGTAAATAATTCCACAAACTGAATCAGAAAAATGTTTGCATCAAGAGTGAGGAATAGGCATTTTTATTAAAAGCTAGTATAAATAAGCACCAATTTACCTCCAATGTTATCATCCCCTCCATCAAGTTTTACGGTTTCCAAGTGAGGATCACCTTGTTTCAGCTGCTCCTGGGGTGGACTTACAGGTGGAATCTCAGCTTTCGCTAGAAAAGTAACAAGAACAAAGGTTATTAACAATAATGGATAGGTGAAATAAGGCCCAAGTGTTTCCTGTAATGGCTATACTCTATTTACTAGTCGAATGTTACCTGTGTTCTGCCCAAGAGCCTCTTGCTCCTCCCTGGACAGTGAATGCTCTGGTTTATAGCCACAACCTTCACCTGTTAACTCCAAGCAACGCTCATCAAAATCTTTCTTATGGTGTGGTCTGATGAACTGATAAAGACCTTGATAAAAAGATAGTCTGTTAAGACTCAGAGGTAAAATTGCAAACTTAAAGTTGATTTCACCTATTGTTTCACCTTTAACACTTCAACAACCATAATGCACTAGGCATGTTGCCGGCTAAGGCCACTCCCACTATTCTGCTATGGTTACGCTTGACCAAAGTCAAATAGCACCTTGCTTTAGTAGGAAATACTTCTTAGAAAACTTTTAGTCATAATGGTGTCAACTTGTATTGTTCCCTCCCAGTTGTAAGAATTTAAAGAGTAAATGTTTAGCGGGAGTGAGTTACTTTCGGTTTCCAGTGAACGATCGAGAGCATTTTAGGCAGTGGCTAAAGGCTGCAAGAATCAAAGTACAGAGAGAACACATGGGAAAAAATATGGATATGATGAGATTCCGCACCTCTGAGCAATCCGTGTGTGTCCCGTATGAGCGGTTCAACCACATTCGCCAGAAAGTTACTCAGGTCATCGGTTGTCTTGTACAAGTGTAACGCCTCCATGATGATCCTGAAATTCTCATTACTCAGGCATCGTCTCAGCTCCATCATGAAAACATTGCCTGCTTTTTCAGTACAGGAATCCATTGTTTTCTGAAAAAGCAGAAGACAGAATACATCTTAGATAGATGTATAGATGGATGGATGGATGGATGGATAGATAAACATATTTACAGTACGTTCTGATTTTGTAAAAGAATGTGAATTTTTTATTTGAACATCTGTTAAAATAATCCAGTTTCTGTATAGTCATGTTATTGACAGCATATTTAGGTCTACATACACAAATGGAACTAAAAATCACACAGCTCACAAAACTTCAGTCAGGATGCCTTACCCGGTGTTGAACCACTTTAATTTTCCGTTTCCCACCCCTCGATTCACGACCCAGACGTTTGTCATGCTGGAGGGAAAGAGAAGACAAGCGACTCGCCTCCAGAAGGTCACAGACCAATGAGAGAAAAGAAAATTAGCCACATAGTTATGTTACAGCATGTGATAAATCTTACAGACTAGCACAATGAGCTAATCTTAAGAAAGTACAAAGATTTGAGTAACAGATAAAAAGGGATCAAAGGTGTCCCTGATCATGATTTATGGGGTAATGTTTTACATATCTCATATGTTATTCCAATTCCTCAGAGAAATGTGATGTCTTGTGCCTAGACAAGGGTTTCTCACAGTAAGCTATCATGAATTCAGAAGATCTGGAAAATGGGGCAAACTTCGCATGGAACTACTTTTTTTATACTTTTTTTGGACCATGGCGGTATACATCAACATCATTAGGAAAAGAAAAGAGCTGCTCTGACAATCTGCATTACATCTCATTAGATTTTAAACAGTAGAGAGAAAGTAACACTGGTTCGGAAAAAAGTGTTTGAAAGTGGACAAGCTCAAAAGTTTTAGACCTGTATTTAGCCTCATCCACTTGTGATCCGATCGACCAAAACGCACCAGCTGTAAACAGGGCCTAAGAAAATCTTTTGCAATGTAATTCTTGTCTTACCCTTTCTTCCCCAACCATGGTGTCTTCCCTTCCTTTGTTTTGTCTCTCATCTAGGACGTCCAGCAGGCTGACTGGTTTTTTTTTAATGTCCATCTCATATTGAATGAAAATTTGGGCATCCCCATCACTTCCAGACTGCTCTTCTGACTCTAAAACAACACAATTATTTTTGCTGACTTGTCAATTAGTTAAAAATGAATGCGTCAAAACAAATTATGAATGATCAAATCGGAGGGCTCTGTTTCCGTTAAATGATAGAATAAGCTCCAAGCATTATCTTATGTTAATGTTTCATTTGCTCAGCTGGGTTCAACAGTGTCCGAATGAGACCAAATTATAACTTATTGCTTAATTACTTGACTTTTATATTGATTAATGTATAAAAGTAATTAGGGAATCAATGGCAACATACATTTCCAAGACCTATTATGTCTTAATGAAAAACACATTCATCCAAGAAAAAAAGTTAAATAGAGGCGATCTCACCTATGTTTTTCCTTTTTAGGCTGGGGACGTGGGAGTCTACTGGTTTGGCCTTTCGAGATGTGTCACTGAGCCAGACACTCTTATGAGGACCGCCGGAGCCTCTGTTGAGCGGCCTGGTGTCTGCCTGTTTCTCACTGCTCTCTGCTTTTCCTTTCCTAACAGGAACTGGTCTCTGATAAACAAATCAACCAATAAATGTGCATGTCAGCTCCTATTAGTGTGAAAAGGGCCTTGCAGATTTTTAGGGTAGACGAACAAGAAATAAACATACTGTTTTCTGCGCCGTCCGAAAGAAATGAACCACATCACGGACCATGGTACCGAAGTTATCATAAATTTTAACATATGGCCTCACCCAAGAAGGAAGCTGATTACGGGCTTCGGTGCCACTGAACCTGGATTACAATTCCAGAAGATTAATATTGGAGTGCATGCTCTCCAGTCAAATTGGGAATTGCTGTTCTAGTAATTAGCGCTGACCTGTGATCACAGAGGAAGATGGCTCCGTAGTCTTCTCTGTGGCGGATCACTCTGCCAATGGCTTGATTCACAGCTCGATAGGCCTGCTGTCTGTACCACTCCTGCCCGGACAGATACTGAACAACAACACAGACCATAAGAACCTTTACATCATGATCTTAATCATCATTAAGATAATAAAAAAAAATAAAAAAAATAATACTAATAAGAATATTTATTTAATAAAATATTTGTAAAAACATTTGAAGATCATGGTATATTTTCTTTTGTTTTTTCAATGAATTATTAATACATAAAAATCACTATGTATTGGGGAGTTGTACCACAGATAATATCTATTAAAAGGTATTATCTGATAAGAGACTTCCTCTCTATTATAACATATTTGATAAAACAATTTCTTTTGAAAAAAGATTTTAGGATTTTGTGATATGGATTTTTTTTCTCTAAATTAATTTGCATTCACTGCACACACATTTTATTTGCAAACAAGGATAAAACAGAAACATAAAATGGTACATGGGTACAATATCTGCATTCCATTAAAAAACACAGTTGAGCATTTTGAAGAGCAGGTACCTTCACCCCACTAATGTTATTTTTGCACATCTCGTCCAGATACTGCATTTTAAGCACCACTCTGGGGTCCATCATCGGGGGGAAGGGAAGTCCAGTGACAACAACACCTCGACAGTACGTGTCAGCAAAATCCAACCCTTCGCTTGCCTTGGGGAAAGATGGAAAACAAGAAATGTGTTGATATTACTGGTGTCGGTTCATAAAAGTAATCTTATTGCATCAAATATTTATAGTCTCACCTTTCCTCTACATACAGCGAAGAAGCTTCCTCCGCTGGAGTTTGGGTCTTTCAGCTTGGCATAATAGCCATCAATCACCTGCAAGAGAATCCAATTTCAGAGCAGCACTGACTGAGAGCTTGTGCACATCAAGCTATGCTAGCATTTTGTTAGCATCTATATCAAATCATACTGAGTGGTTACCTCAGTAAAAGTGCCTTTACCCCTCGGTTCAACAAACATGGGCTTCACTTTCTCAATGCGACCTGCATGTCCACTAGCCTGAGAGAGTGAAGAGGATTGGTGCATAGTAAATGAAATGCTAAAGTTGGCAAAAGATGAACAAGGTACAGAAATTTTCAAAGAAACTTAAAAAAAATTTTTTTCATTAATTTAGCAATAAACCTAGCAAGAGTAAGAAACATGCTGTCTAACTTTTAAACAAATCATTCTTTTAGTTCTGTTCAAAAAATCATCAAGATTTTTTTTCTTCTCGGAATCAGTCTGAATCAAAATCACAACTCATCCCTTAAACTGATCATCTCCAATTTGAACTGGTCAGTCAGCGTCAGCAACATACTGTATATCTTTAACACGGTCAGACCGAACACACTTACCCTCCAGAACTCCAGAGTCTTATCCATCACCGGATATGAGGGGAAGAACACCAGCAGTCCATGAGGGACCAGCCGTGTCAGATTGACTGCAAACCCAATCATATGAATATCATCATGCTGATCATCAGATCATTCCTGATAAGAGTTTAAGATCAGCTGCTGTGCTAGTATAAAGATGTCTTACCAAGAGTGTTTCCCATAGACGACATGTTTTCAGGAAGAAACCTTCCAAAACAAAAGAGCAGTTTACAAGCCTCCTAATGGCTCACATTTAATCTTTCCCGAGTCATATAAACCGTGGCTCGCAAGACTGAGTGAGTAGGTTGTGGGGATGTGCAGTCAAATAAACAACAACAACAAATGTAATTTAGTTTTTCAGTTGCGAGACTTATTTTGAAAGACGTGCATAAAAGCTGATGACTCTTCTGTCAGTTTAAATAAAGCGTGTCTGAGAAAAACTTGTTGTCCTGCTTCAGTATCTGTTGTCAGGCTATGTCAGAGCCATTTTTCTGACTTGTTCTGAACCTCAGAAAAACTAACTTTCCTGTCCTGTCAGCCATTACACTGCACTCACAGGGTGCACTGCGGTGGCACACACTATATATCACTTGGTTATAAATAAAGCACAAAAAAAAAAAAAAAATGTAACGTCATAGTTATGTTGTCAATTAGTAAGCCACAAAATTACCCAAAAGTACCAGTAAATTCCGTAACTGGTACTTGTGTTAGCTGGGAAGGATTTGCATGCAGCTATGATGTTCATTCTATTAACCAGGAGCAGTTTCCATTTCATTAACAGTTTATGCTAGTATTGTTTATTTACTATGGTAACTGTTGTTTCTGTAACCCCAAAATGCCACTTTGTTTTTTACTTTGTGTCATTGTGTATATTGTTAAATGACTGTGGTGGCTCACACCATATTGTATTTAAGGGATGGTTCCCCCAAAAATGGACATTCTATCATTACTCACACTCATGTTGTTCTAAAGCCATAAGACTTTCGTTCATCTTCAGAACACAAATGAGATCTTTTTTGAGAGATTTATGTCCATCCATTGACAAGTCTAAACAACTTCCACTTTGACGCTTTAAAAAGTCCATAAAGATATCGTAAAGCTAATCCATACGAATTGAGTGGTTTAGTCCAAATTTTCTGAAGAGACTCAATAGCTTAATTTGATGAACAGATTGAATATTGGCTTTAATTCACATATAAACATTCATCACACATCAGATATGGTAAACAGAAGCTCGAGCATGTTCACTTGACGTGAGAACCAATGAGGTTCATTCTCATGTGTTAAGCAGCACGTCTGAGCTTCTACTAGAACCAATGAGGTTTGTTCTTGCACGTCAAGCAGGTTCAGTTGAGGTTCTGTTTATGTTCTGTTGATCAATGTTTATATGTGAATAAAAGACTAATTAAATCTGTCTCCTCAGAAAATTTGAACTTAAACACTTAATTCATATGGATTAGTTTTACAATCTCTTTATGAACGTTTTTCATTAAGATCATTTGTGTTCACTTCATTTGTGTTCCAAGAATGAACGAAAGCCTTCCAGGTTTGCAATGACATGAGGGTGAGTAATGACATAATTTAAAATGTGGGGTGAAATAACCCTTTAACAAAAACTATTTTAAACCTGCTATTAAACAGCCTTACCTTATAGGCTACTTTTTATTCATCAGTATTAGTCTTATCCTTAAAATTAATGTGCAGGTAAAGGAAAGTCTGATTGTATTTTTTTTATGTAAAATTCTTACAAAATTGGGGTCACGGGTTTAATGACCATGGGAGAATGTGGATCCCATGGCCAAAGCAGTAGAGAACCACTGATATAAACTTCTTCTATGGTACTTTTTGGACCTTGACAGCCTATGGTCAAATATATATTAAATTTCTCAGATCAAAATAATAGCACCTGGGTTTGAAATAGAAAGTGGGTGAATAATAAATGACAGTATAAAACAGAGGGTGTTGATGTGACTAAACAGTCCTTGATACACTACACTACTTGAAACACTCACCTCCTGTCAAAGGCCGTGCTCAACTTCACGCCGTCCGGACCTTTTTCAATGATACTGACGAAAATCTGATCAGGCTGGATGACATGAGGATTCTCCAAGGATACAGGGAAAGGACTGCAGAAAATCAGCAGAGAATTAGTATCCTACCAGCATCAACTCATAAACCTCGGCAGGGACAGCTAGAGGAGAAGAGCACGAACATTTTCATTTCACAGGTGAAGGATGAGAGCGGCGAGAGAGTTCCACTGGTCAGAATGATGCTGCGTACTCCCTGTCCGAGCAGCTCCTGCATGCTGAACCCCGGAGAAAAGCACCAGTAACTCAGCACATTCCCTATAAAATATACACACACCATTTCAATCTTTCCTAGCTTTGGCATACAATGTTGATGAGCAATATCACTTTTTTTCAGGATTTCACTGTGGAAGTGGTTTTCATGTGCACCAAGGTAAACAAAACATATAATAGTGAAGCAATAATACACATTTTGGCCTGGGTTTGCAGACAGGGCTCAGATTAAGCCATGATTAGGCCAAGACATTTAAGTGGCATTCATAAACGCGCCATAAAAAAAACTAAAAAAAAAACTAATTGGACAAGTCAAGTCAAGTATATTTGTATAGCGCTTTTCACAATACAGATTGTATCAAAACAGCTTCACAGTATTACATCTAAATAACACAACAAGGTTTGTTTCTAGTGGAAAAACGTCCACGTTTGGTAAGGCTGATCAATAGTATTATTGATTGCTTAAATTAAATATTTAATATATTATAATTAAATATAATTAAATATAATATGGTGTGCATTTTGAGACAAA
The DNA here is from genome assembly GCF_965113295.1 of Leuciscus leuciscus. NCBI lineage: Eukaryota > Metazoa > Chordata > Actinopteri > Cypriniformes > Leuciscidae > Leuciscus > Leuciscus leuciscus. Next base: position 105,651 of record NW_028118514.1, read on the forward strand.
ACAACAGCACTCATAAGTTGCTTTCAGTTAAAACAGCTCAAACATGCATTATAGTCTGGGATTAGGCTTAAGCCTTGACTGTGAAACCAGGGGAATACATTTCAGATTCTCCATGACTGAAAAATGACATAAAAACACCCAGAATGTGTGCTCCAGTCAATAGCAATGAATAGCAAAACACATGAGGTGTAGCAAAGTGTTGAATAAGAGTCTCAAACCTTGTTTCTTTGTAGAAGAGGAAGCCCATAAATCAGTCTGCTGTTTCGTCGTGAAGTTGTTGGTGAATGGATGAATGTGGACCTGATCTCAGACACAAATTTGTAATTCAGAAGCAAGTGGGGCGGGGTGGATGAAAGACGAGTATTAAAGGAACTATCGTCTGACATACACTAGTTTAGGGTCAGTAAGAGTTTTTCATTTGAAAAAAGTCTTTTGTTCAACAAGGCTGCATTTATTTGATCAAAAAACACAGTAGAACAGCAAATTTCAATGTATTTATTTTAAACAGACATTAATCCAGTAATTATTCCTGTGATCAAAGCTGAATTTTCAGCATCATTACTCCAGTCTTCAGTGTCACATGATCCTTCTGAAATCATTCTAATATGATGATTTATAATCAATGTTTAAAACAGTTATTATAATAATATGTGGATGGAAATCCATTTTCAGGATTCTTTGATTTTGATTGCATTTATTTGAATAAAAAATATTTTGTAACATTATAAATGTCTTTACATCTTAAAATGTACCCTTTTAATTAATTTCCTTTTTATTATAAAATTTGCAACATCACATTATCACTTACTCCAACTAAAACCTGATGTCTGCAGATATTTAACAATGAAAACTCCATGAATGTGAAAATCAGTCGGAGCAAACCTTAAATTCCTTCATGCCGTTTCCCATCTGTGATGTCTTGCTGTCCTCTGTAGCTTTAGCCCCAAACACCAACTAATTCAGGACAAACACAATAAACATACGGAACATTGTCAGCTTATCTTTTTAACACGGTCTACACTTCTTACCTGGATAATATCTGCTACTTTCTGTAGTCCGCTGGTGTTCAGAAAGACACCAGGCCCTGCAAAAAAACAAAACAAAAAAAAAACATAAATGGGTCAATGTTGAACCGATAAACAGAAAGTGATATTATATTGGAGGATCAGTTGAGTAATACTCACTCCCTGCTAAATATCCTGTAATCTGCTCCATGGCTTCCACTATAGCCGTTTTATTCTCAAAGTTTACATTAGCCGTTTGAAAAAGGTCATATATGAAGCTTCAAAAGAGGAAGAGACAGAAAATGACCAGTTCAGTTTAGCTGTTGTGCATCTAAAATTGGTGATTTTATAGTCAATATAATCAAGGTCACTAATACTCATTGCCAGCACTAAACTGAATCAGATCGCAGGTTCAGTGAGGCTCCACTCACCTGGCAGGTTTGGTGATTCCTTGATTATTTGCTGGCATTTCAAAACCGTTAATGGAAGATCCCAGATCCATCAAAATTTCTGTAAGATTATTAAGTTCTCAGCAAAAATGATTTTCATTACTGAAAAAAGTATTCCAAATAACTACATAAATTCAATTTTGTAATCAAATATATACATTTCCATTTTTGAAGTGTAAGTTAACCTACGTTTTATTTTTGCAATTGTGGTGATATCCAGTTTTAATCCTGTGAAATAACAAAGGATAAAAATAATGGAGTTATTTATTGGATATATATATATATATATATATATATATATATATATATACACACACACACAAATATATAAACCACTTATTTATATAATGTTTAAAATATACATTTTAAATAGAAATATCGACGGGTTTTTTCCAAACTAACCAGAATTCAGTGATTCCACATTAAAATCTGTTTTGCTAATGTCTGAGGCATGTTCCTGAAGCAGACGATCCACGGCTTCAATGGCAGAAATCAGGTCGTGAGGGGAGAGGTCAAAAGAGGTGGACTCTTCACACATCTTCTCCTAAAAATGTACACAAACAGTAGATAGAATATAAAACAAACAAAAATATAGAACGGCTATGATATCTCAAACAACAATCAAAACACTTACAATATTATGAGCCTCGTCAAAAATAACCACAGCTCCTTTCAGCTCTATGTTGTGTGCTCTTCGACTCTGTGAAATTAACAGAAATCATAAATGTGAATAAAATAAAAAACTTTTATCCTCAAACTATACATATCAAATCAAAAATAATAATAATTAAAATATAAACTAAATGTACAATGTCATTAAAATGTCAGTAAATAAATTATTTAAATAAATAATTTCATTAAACAAGGACACATTAAGTTGATAAAAAGTGACAGTATTTCTTTTTAATGTTACATATTTTCTACTTCAAATTAATGCTGTTCTTTTGAACTTTCTATTTCATCAAATAAATGTATTACACTTTACACAAAAATATTAAGCAGCACAACTGTTTTCAACACTGACAATAATCATACATGTTTCTTGATCATCATATTAGAGTGATTTCAGAAGGATCATGTGACACTGAAGACTGGAGTAATGATGCTGAAAATTCAGCTTTGATCACAAGATTCATATTTTGAAATGTATTAAAATATTTCATTTAAAATGTCTCACCTTTGGGTCAAGCAGGTAGTTGTAAGGCATGAAGATGACATCAGCGTGTTGTTTGAGTGAGCGTGACAGGTAGTATGGACAAACTCTGTGGGAATAAACAGTCTGAGCAATGTCACTATTTACAAACACTCCAATTGGAATTAATTCAGATGCAGCACCAGCAGTTCGAAGAACACCACTATTTCTTTCAGTGCTTCAGTAAGGCAATGATAGTGTCTCACCTTTGCTTTTTGCATGTTTTCACAAGATCCTCCACATCCATGATAGTATTCATGATTTCTGTGCTTTTCTCTAAATAAAGACCCAAACCCAAAAACATAGTCAGCTATTTCTCGTAGAGTCGTACATTAACAACTAAAACCATTATAATTGAAAAAATTGTATCTAATACAATCACAAATCTCTATTGACAGGCCACCAATGTTAGTCTCATACCGTCAACATTGTTGTAGAAGACACAGGAGCGGGACGACACTTTTGCTCTGCACATGTGGACCTTGAAATAAGGCATAATGCCTTCATTAATTTGGTGTTGAGATACAGCCTCTGGTATTTTAACTGTCTGTCGTCACACATACTCACAGTGAGATACTGATCAGCATACCTTAATGTGGTTACTCTCTTGACGCATCACTTCCTGGTTTATGCAGAGCTGTTCTCTAGATCCCAAAACACAAATATTTGGCCTATAATAAAGAACAGTACCATCTGTTAATAATATTTGTAAATAAATTAATACTTTTAATCAGCAAAGATGAATTAAAATGCTCAAAAATGACAGTCAAGACATTTTTTTTTTCTTCATTTCAAATGAATGCTGTTCTTTTTTCTATTGATAAAATAATCCTGGAGAAAAAAAATTTCAACAAATATTAACATTATGATAATAAAACGAAATGTTTCATGAGCACCAAATCAGCATATTTGTTTGTGGTCAATTGTTTTTACACACACACACAAAAAGGACACTTACAAACATAATAATCTATGAATGCATATAACATAATAATTATTTATAATAATCAGTTATAATTTTTATGATAACCAGACAGTTGACGGCACCCATTGACTTTCCTCTACTATGGAAGTCAATAGATGTCTTCAACTGTTTGGTTACCAACATTCTTCAAAATATCTTCATTTGTGTTCAGCAGAGGAAAGAAACTTGTACAGGTTTGGAACAACTTGAGGGTGAGTAAATAATTACAGAATTTTCATCTTTCTGTGAACTACCCCTTTAAACATGTGATGTTAACTCAGATAGCTGACCTGTAGGATGTGTTCTTGAGCTCATTTATGACCTGTGCTAGCTGGGAATGGGTCCTGGAAGCATATATGATCTTAGGGATGTCCGTGTCATAAGCTAAAGTAAAAAAAAAACAAAGACAAGACAAAACTCATGATAATGAAACTTGGTTCTTGAAATATAATTCCTATGGTTGTCCGTAATGTCAACTGTCACTATGATTTGGTTTATAATTTCGACAACAATGTAACTTTTGAAAACACAAGCAATGTTTATAAATGTTAATGAAAATAAATCATATCAATTTTGAATCAATAAATGAAGGACAGTACTTGGAGTGTCTTTGTTGGTGACTGCTGTTCCCCTCGATGACATTGGTCTGTCAGGGAACAGCTCCGCACCGCCCATTCTCTCGGCTATCTTGCGGTCAGAGATTGTGTCTTTGAAGTTCTCTCTCCAGCCCAGCGCTGAACACAGCAGACAGAGTGTTTTACCAGTACCAGTGGGACTTTCAAGAACACCATTGACTTTCTGGAAAAGAACAAGTGCATGTCATTCTTATTAATAGAAGAATAATAGAGCATGTGTGACCTTACAGGAAGACTTTCAAATATTTATTGCATTAGATTAAAGCACTACAGCCTTCATATTATACACTAATCAAAGGGTAAGTAAAACAAAATCTCATTCTACCTTTGATAGAATGTCATTCTGCCATTGCATTTTACCTCTGATGGAAAAAGTGATTTAACTTTTTGGAAACAACAAAAAGTGGCAGACTTTTGTCTTTTTTGGCTATAACCTTAGTAGTAAAAGTAGTTTTTTTAAATTTTGAGGGTGAATCTTTTAAAGTTTTTGAGCGTATTTATTTTAAATTAAATTAAATTCCAATGTATTTGTATAGTGCTTTTCACAATACATATCATTTCAAAGCAGCTTTGCAGAAAATGCATGCAATTCAGTTATCAGTTATGCATTTCAGAAATGTACATATACACATTTACAGTTACCTAATAATGTATTAATTTAAGGCAGAACATTTAACCGGTGTTGAGTATAAATAAATGTTGCTTGCAGTGCAGTGCATGCAGGGTTGCACACAGTGTGGTGACTGAGATTCTTACATTCTGCAGGCACTCGATTACTTTTCTCATGTAGTCCTCCTGACACGTGTATGGAGTGAAGGGAAAGTCCACAGTGACTCCTCTTAGCTTAATAAGAGGCATTATCAACCAAAAGACACTGATCGCTCACATGTAAAGAGCAGCACCAAAACACTCTTAAAGGTGCTCTAAGTGACGTCACTTCTTGTTTACGTTCGAAGTATTGTCAAAAAAAAACAGAGGCTAGCTAGACCCTCCCTCCTCCTCCTCCTCATCCGCTCACAAACCCCACCCCCAAATCCTTCTTGCTTCTGGAACAATTTGTTATTATGTTTCAAAGGGCCTGTTAGCCCAGTTAGTTGTTTCTTTGGGCCACAGACTGCGTCTTTTAACAGTGTGTTCCGGGGACAGGTAAGTTAGCTAGTGGATAGTGAGGAGATGTTTGCTGCATGTGACAATACATGTTTTAAAAAACGCTTAGAGCAACTTTAAGCAAAACAAAAATAAAAAAATAAATTTATACTTTAAAAAATATACTTTAATGAACTTTAAATTGTCATCAGAAACTAATTCTACTGAAACGAATGTAAACAAAATAATCTGGCCGTGGTCTGTGAGACGCGACATGAAAAGAAGAAAAGAGTCAAATAATGATACAAACTTTCACAAATAATGCGTAAAGCCTTTACATCTGAAAACATTACCTGTGACAAATATGGCGCTGTCCAACTGGATAGGCAGGTAAAACTTTCTGCGTCCGGGGAGGAAACAATTCAAAAGGTAAATAAAAATCTCCACCATTTCGAGCAGCACTGAAGTCGTTCGAACCGTATAGATGAACACTCTCCCCGCTGTATATTCCAGACGTTTTCGTTGAGTTTTCGCTGAGAAATGAGCCCAAATCCACCAGCCGCTATTAGAAATGTTGGCCGCCATTGACTCGCTCAAAGTAAATGAGTGCGGCCATGTTTGTTTATATTACAATGTCTCACGTGATTTGTCCGATTTACTGACAATCTTAAAAAAATAAGCAGCACAACTATTTTCGCTTAGATCAGAGTAAAAAAAAAATACATTTGACTATATATTCACATACAAAACATGTGTGAAAAAAACATTTTACTTTCTAATAATAGCAGTTTCTCACCCATTGGAAATCACTGTTTTATAATTTATGTATTTATATAGTGTTAAATGTCAAGTTCACAGGTCAGCACCAAAGGACAATTTTTAGTAGGCTAAAAAAAAGTGAAAAAGAGCACCAATGTACAAATATATGTTTATCTTTGTGTCAATATTCATACTTGAAACACACCAGATACCAAACCTTTGTGTACAGAATATCACACATAAAGTAATCTGTCTTTATTTCTTACAGTCTCTGTCTCCACGTGATGGAGATATCACGATATCCAGAGGAGGATAGACATGTAAGTTCTTACTTTTTAGCATGTTGCTCATTTATTTTTGTTCATTGTTTACAGCGAGTTCCTCTTCACTGGAGCGGTGAGATTTGGAGAGCCATGGCTGGTATGTGCTCCACTTTATAAAGACTTCATCAGACTGTACCGCTCTGCTCTGGACACAGGAACAAACCCTTGCCACATACACACTGACTGAGAGGCGCAGACACAACACAACACGCCTCTGATGAAGTTCAAGTTCATGGAAATATGTTCAGCTGTCCATTCATATCACCTTTCACCTCACAATCCAAAGAAATGAGAAATAATATTTGGGCTGTTTATGATATATTCATTGTATGTAGTTATTAGAGCCTCACACGTGTTTGTCTTTTCCAGGTGTTTGTAGCAGGTGACCCCTACAGGTAAGTGCACTGCAAGTATAATGGACAAGCCTGATGAACACCGTGATGTTAAGCCAGTGATCCAGGGTCTGCAGAAGTTGAACCAGGAGGCAGTGTCTATTGTCTGTGTCGTGTCTGTTCAGACATGGGTATTTTTAGTTCAATGATATATTGTCAATAAGAGAATGTATTGTTTGTGTTTAATAGTATTCTTGTAGTCTCTCATCCTCCTAGCATAGAGTCCAATGAGTGTAATGCTCCAGTTATTCTAAAAATGAGATGTACATCCCACATGTTCGTGGCAAAGAACGTTTCAAAATGTAACCTAATTATTTATATTGTCCTGGCTGAAGCCATTAGGGGGACAGATAACGGGGAGTCAGTCTCATACTTATTCAGTCGTGTCCTTTTGTAGTTCCCCTGTATGTTCCAGGTACAGGTGTAACATTGTCGGCAGGGTGTGGCCGTATGATGAACAACAGACAACTCTCCTGCCTGCCTGATGAACACAGCGATGTGAACAACAGAAGAAGCAAGTTGACGAAAGCGTTTATGGCAAGTATTCAAGAACCACATGTATTTGATGAATGAGGTTCTTGTTGTTGTGCCCATATTTCAGGACTTGAAGAAGACTTCAAGAGTCTTCTACTTTCAGTTTTGGCCTGACTACGCCTGCTCAGCAACGTGCACGACTGCTTCAACAAAAGCATCCACAGCAGTCGCAGGAAATGGCATTGACGTCGATAAATGGGACTATTTCGCCAGGGACTGCTATCATCTGGGAATTTTTTTCTGTCTAGGGCAAAAACCTCTATATGAATGAATATGTTTGTGCAGTGCAACACAACACAATGGCCACACACCAGGGTGTGGACACTTCCATGCTCCGTAGCGCCATCTGGATCTAGATCCAGTGCAAGTTCGGGATTCGACGAAAGCGTTTTTGGCAAGTACCAATACCCAAATGTCTCCTGCTATGGCACATCAATAGAAAATCAGTTTAAAGGCTGACGTTCGAGGTTGTGGCATGTCACGATGCACATCTGTGGCCTGGCCTGTGGTAGTTTCTGGGATGGAGGTAGTCTACAGGAATAACATCGATGATGTTGAGAGATATCTCAATTCTACATGCAAATGCAGAAGCGACTGGTGCAGGCACTGACGAACACAGCGACGTGAAGCCCGTGATCCAGTGGCTGAAGCGGGTCGAACCAGAAGCGGGTCCTGGCTGAAGCTATCAGGCGGTCACACAACGGGGAGTCGGTCTCATACTACTCTCCTGCCAGGCTTTTCTGCCTTGCAACAGATGAAGCAAGTTGACGAAAGCTTTTATGGCAAGTACCAAGACTTAAAGTTTTTATTTGATTTATTTATGGTTTAACTTCATTTTTTTCTTTTATTAGGAGGCACAGGGGGTAAAATTAAAATGATGCTATCTAAAATCTTATTGTGATGAGAGATGTTTTCTTTTTGACCACAGGAGTTGTTGCAACCAAGGCCTTTGGGAAGGAGTAAGAGGAGGTACCAGGAGGATGGGTTCGATTTGGAACCATCTGTGCTCCACTCTGTGTTCGATGGTACTCCAGTTGCCCAGACCCACAGAAGAAAGATGAGGCGCACAAGTCCAGATGAAGATGAGCAGCGAAGACGAGCACGCGGACGTCTCCCAGTACGGAAGCGCAACCAGGTATGGCACCTTAATCTTTAAGATTGAAGTGAAGTGCACTTTAAATTATACCGGTACTTTGACTTCTTTCATGCTTTTAAGACATTTAAAAATCTTTGCTTAACAGCTTGGGGACGAAAGTGACGACTGTGTTCCCTCTCAACCGTGCATTATCTGCCAAAAGTGAGGATGAAGATGAGCAGCTTGGGAGCACACGGACGTCTCCCAGGGTGGAGGCATAGACTGCAGCACTTGGACAGACTTCTGCCAGGTGTGACATGCACTTCAGACATGCACTTCAGGTTTTTTTTTTGAGTTGTTTGTAATAATTGCCATTTTGTGTTATGCACCATTTATGTATTTGTGTGGTTGCTACATTGGTTCCTGTCATCTTGCCAATTTTAGGGAGAGGCCATTCTAACCCCAAGGAGGAGATCAGGGAGATGTTCTGGCCTTCTGGATACAGGCAGCCCAGGCCCTGCGGAGAGAGAGACAGCGCAGCCACGCAGATTTTTATGTTAATCTTAAAAGATAAGCCGGCCTTTAAACTGATTTCCTATTGATGTGCTACAGCAAAAGACATTTCAGCTACAATAGATCACATTGTCTTTTGCTGTAGCACATCAATAGGAAATCAGTTTAAAGGCCGGCTTATCTTCATGTCTGATGCAAAAACTGTATTCTATATCGTGCAGGTGAAGGGTAAGGAGAGATTTGAAATGCTGAAGAAGATAAACGACAAGTGAACATATTTTCTTCTGAGATCGTGACGTCACCGTGCGCCCACTGAAATCATGAAACTTATATCGTTCTTTTCAGTTCGTCAAGACGGTTCCAACGAGCTCGGTCTGTTGAGTTTTGTTTCCGTTGAGTTTTCGCTGAGATATTTGCGTTGTGATTATAGTTCTTTAGTGCTACGAGCGCAGCCATGTAAGTTTTTGTTGCAAAGCACTCTGGGATATGACGTCTTTGCTTCTACCACGCTATTGTTAATGTGGACAAAAAAATGTCACTTCCCATAATGCATTGCAACAAAAACAAACATGTTGGCGCCGCGCTAACACGATCATTCACTACATCCTATCTGTATGTCACTCATTCTAACTTATGCACAATGCATTTAACCATCGCTTTTGAAGCTCTGCCGGATGTCGGATCTGCAGGATCAGAATACACTACAAGGGCAACGGAAAACCAGGTAAGTGCACTGCAAGTACAATGGACTGGACAAGGCTGCCGTCTGATGAACACCGTGACGTTAAGCCAGTGATCCAGGGGCTAAAGAGAGTTGAACCAGGAGGCAGTGCCTATTGTCTGTGTCGTGTCTGTTCAGACATGGGTATTTTTAGTTCAATGATATATTGTCAATAAGAGAATGTATTGTTTGTGTTTAATAGTATTCTTGTAGTCTCTCATCCTCCTAGCATAGAGTCCAATGAGTGTAATGCTCCAGTTATTCTAAAGACGAAATGTACATCCCACATGTACGTGGCAAAGAATGTTTCAAAATCCTAAAAGGGTAACCTAATTATTTCTATGGTTCTGGCTGAAGCGATTAGGCAGTCACATTACGTGGAGTCAGTCTCATACTTATTCAGTCGTGTCCTTTTGTAGTTCCCCTGTATGTTCCAGGTACAGGTGTAACATTGTCGGCAGGGTGTGGCCGTATGATGGACAACAGACAACTCTCCTGCCTGCCTGATGAACACAGCGATGTGAACAACAGAAGAAGCAAGTTGACGAAAGCGTTTATGGCAAGTATTCAAGAACCACATGTATTTGATGAATGAGGTTCTTGTTGTTGTGCCCATATTTCAGGACTTGAAGAAGACTTCAAGAGTCTTCTACTTTCAGTTTTGGCCTGACTACGCCTGCTCAGCAACGTGCACGACTGCTTCAACAAAAGCATCCACAGCAGTCGCAGGAAATGGCATTGACGTCGATAAATGGGACTATTTCGCCAGGGACTGCTATCATCTGGGAATCCATCCCCACAATTTGACGAACAACAAAATGGCCACACAGCACGGTATCAAACTCTACTGTTCAATTATTATCGCATTATGGTCTGGGACTTTTGTCAAGTGGAGGAGTCTGTTCTCCCAATATTTCTAAACTCTAGTATACCACAGTCAATGTGATTACAGTGTATTTTTATTTTCTTTCTGTCTATTGCAAAAACCTCTATACAAATGAATATGTTTGTGCAGTGCAACACAACACAATGGCCACACACCAGGGTGTGGACACTTCCATGCTCCGTAAAGCCATCTGGAACTAGATCCAATGCAAGTTCGGGATTCGGTCAGGCGTTTAAGGCAAGTACGAAAACCCCCATGTGTTCGGTGGATGAGGTTTTTGTATTTGCTGACTACTCAGTGCAGTCGTGACATTCAGGTCAGAGTCACAGCCCAGAGAGAAGTGCATATAATATGTGTATATATGATCTGAAGCTTGTGAAGATGCTTGTAAAAATGCAATAGTTTTTGTACAGGCATTTTAGACAGCACAGTCTTCAAGTAAATTTATGTTGATTCAGACTGAGCTTCCATCAAGATCATCTAGCCCTACAATCAGCAAAGTGTCAGTGAGCAGCTCCATCACAGATATTTTCTGTTAAAGACATGTGAGCAGTTACTCTAACGGTGTAATACTCTAATATATTCCTTTATTTATTAAACCGAATTTGCAGGTGAGTTCAACAATGCTGTTTTTTTGTTTGTTTTTTTTCCCCTCAGATTCCATGGTTCCGGCAGAGAGAAGCTGCTGGGAGACTGTGTCATAATCTGCGTGCCCTTTTTGGAGGAGGCCCGTCAAGAGTCACAGGGCAAGACTGAACCAGCAACTGCACATGTTGCAAATGTCCGCTTGTTATTTTGCATTTTAATGTTGCCCTGTGTTCTAGATACAACAATCCAGCAGTGACGCCCGGATGGCCTTTGAGATGGCTGCTGAGAAAAGAGCAGATTGCTGAACACGGTAAGCAATCTGAAGTCTAATGAACAAGATGGTTATTTGTAATGTTGCTACTCAAAGCAGTCATTCATTGATCTTGTAGACATGAGTCTGCTGCGTCCACGAGCCGAGAGCAGAGGATGGATGAACAAGGTTGTCCCTGCGAATTCCATCATCCGCCCCACCAAGCTACTGTGACATTAGACGTGATTGCAGCCTAGATCAACCTCTCACACCTCTGTTGGATGACTATGATGGAGGAGACAGTCCCATTTTCATGAACGCACCCCAATTCCAGTTCCCCCACTCCCCACTTATTCTGAGGTGAGTGTAAAGTATATTCGCCTAAGGTGCGGTCACATTTACCTTTGCCTAGTGAAATTTCAATAAGAATTTGCACGTTTGGGAGTTTGACATGAGGGTGGAAAAGTTTTCCAACGCAGATTTTGCTCATGGTTAAGTTGGTTACGTGGCAACGTGGTGCTGACCAACCATAGAAATTTTACCAAAATAGCACTAATGTGATTGCACCTTTAGTGTATACAATGTGAATACCAGTCGCTATTGAATATCAACATAAACTGATCTAATTTCAGCAGCTCTAGAACTGAACTGATGCCCATCATAAAAGGCTTTTTTCCCACTTTGTATTTTGTTATCTTATCCATAAACTGTGTGTTGTGGTCACATGTTAACCTATTTTACATTCAGCCCTGCAGATTTTAATGTGTAATGTATAATTACAGGTGGAATCTGTCTTCAGGTTCATGCTTGGACCCCAATGAGCCGAGCCTGTTGTTTGTTAGAGAGGTGGATAAGGTGCAAGAGTACTTTAATGTACTGACAAAAGTACTGACGGAAACGAAACTCAAAGCAGACAGTGCTCAATTATTGGAAAAGTCTCAAGAGGTCAGTACTGTGTAACAAACACATCATGTAACTGTCAACTGATAATTATCAGATAGGCTGTCTTCTGACTGTAACAGCCATTTCTTTCTCTCTTTAAGGTTCATGAAATATTATCTCGTCCAACAGCATCCACACCAAAGACAAAAGTCTCTTCAGTGACTGCAGAGACTTCATCAGTCCTTTGGACAGTATACGAGCTGGTATGTTGAAAAAGGTCAACAAGGAGTTGACAAGGTATTTTTAACTCCTTTTATCTATTAAACCAAAATCACAGGTGAGTTCAACATAACTTTTTTTTTCAGGTTCCATGGTCACGGCAGAGAAAAGCTAAATAACTATGTACAGAGAGAAGCTGCCGTGCCTCTAGCTCGTTTGGTTTGGGTGTGGGGCCCCGGTGAATTTTGGCATAATCGGCGAGTTGAGAAAATCACATTTGATGCCGTGTCACTGTGTTGCACATTTTTTCATAGAATCAAAACATATTAATATTTTTTATATATTAATATTCCAAAATATTTTTTATTATTAGGTCCCTAAATCACTCCCAGACACCAAAAGCCCAAGCCATGTACCATCCACAGAAGAATGAAGCAGACGTTGAAAGCACAAAGGTGAGAGGGTAGATTTGGGTGGGGCTTGTGTTCAACTTGAGTGCGAGTTAGGTTTTGACTTGGGTGGTTTTGACTTGGCAGGATCTCACCCACCCACCAAAATCTACCCATGTGTTCCCTTGTCTGATGTGTCATGTTGTCATTAGTTAATTGTTTCATTGTTCACAGGTGTCCCTTGTCTTGTTATTAGTCTTGTGTGTATTTAGGCCCTCTGTTTGCCACGTGTCTTTGTCAAGTTTTGTTTCACTGTTTGTTAAGCGTCATGGTTTGTTCCAAGTTCATGCCACGCTGTGCTTTTGTTTTATGATTGATCTTGGTATGTTTATTAACAAACTGCACTTGGGTTCTCATCAACACTTGCCAGCGGATCCCTTACACCTGTCTTGGTTTTTTGTTTAGTCCTAGCAGGTTCTTCCTTTATGGGCTTGCCGTACTCAAAGATTGTCAAACAATCTTAAGAGTGGCAAAGCTGGAAGTAAAGAGGATGGCCTGGGTATGGTCAGAAAACTCGGTGACAGAGAAAGGACCATGCATAGGCACTTTTGCACCCTCGGTTAATATTGAAATAATGTTCAGATTTCAACCACAAAATAATGGTGTTAATATTGCTTCAACATTACAAAGTGATGTTGTTTTTGCATCACTCTTGCACCCTCAGTAAATGGTGAAGCAATGTTGAGATTTCAACCAAAAATCAACGGTAATAGTATTTATTCAACATTACAAAGTGATATTTTATTAACATAACTTTTGCACCCTCAGTTAATGTTGAAACTGTTGAACAACAAATCAATAGTTATGCTACTGAATCAACATTACACTATGATTGATTCTACATCACCGATGCTGAATCAATACTGAAATTAACTAAAATAATCAATGGTAATATTGAATCAACGTTACACTAAGATGTTGAATCTACATCACTGCTGTTGAATTAACTCTGAAATTAACAAAAATAATCAATGGTAATATTGTTGAATCAATGTTACACTATGATGTTGAATCTACATCACTGCTGTTGAATTAACTCTGAAATTAACAGAAATAATCTTTGGTAATATTGTTTGGTAAGAAAAGTTTTTGTACAGGCATTTTAGTAAATTTATGTTCATGCAGATGGCCCCTAGGTCCCCACGCACCATCCAGTCTAAAGTTCTGATCCTGGCGTCACTGTAACATCGACCATCTGTGCTCCACGCTGTGTTCCATGGTAACAGACCGTCAGTGTGTTTTTTAATTCAGCTATGCTGCCAGATCCTGAAGGCAGACTACAGAAAAGCCAGTTGCCCAGGTAAAGCAGGTACAACTTATTATTTTAGTTATTTTTAGATTATGATGAGATCTACTTTGTACATCTCAAAGAAACAAGGCCAGTTTGACCACCTCTCTTTTACTACAGAAAAAACAATAGTAACTAAACTACAAATACTAACCTTGAATATGAATCAAAACACAAAAAGAAAGCTTGAGATTTGACTGAAAGCAAAGTGGCTTTAAGTTACATTCAAAAGCTAATTTTATCATTTTAAAATTAAGGTTTTTATTTTATTGCATTCACTGTGTAGTTTTTCATTTTAACCCCTATTATGCAAAAACATGCTACAGATGTTCCCTCTTTTTTTAATTGACAACTAGGAATAATGGAATAGGTCTCCGGCAAACTTGACAATGGTGTGAAGAGAAAGTCTTTCCGGGGAGAGGGCCTGAACCTGGAATGGCTGGACGAGTAGGCCTGGTCCAAAGGAGGACAGCAAGAAGGCCAAGCTGAGCATCAGGGGACATATATATCGTGCAGGTGAAGGGTAAGGAGAGATATGAAATGTTAAAGAAAATAAACGACAGTTTGGAACTTAGCGACGTTATGCCTCCATGTGACATGGACAAATTCAGCTCTCTGACTGAAGATGATCTGACCAAGCAGGTTCTGGAGCTCTCTGAGGAGCTGAGCAGAGGGACGCTGTGTCAGATTTTGACCTTTTTGCACAAATGAAGCAGATGATGGTGAGATGGATTTTGGCGTGGATTTAAGTCTGGATGTAAAATGGCATTTTATGGCTAGAGCCATTCTCAAATGTCAGTCATATAACTGCATTCGCAGAACTTTCAGAGGAACACAGTGATGGCGTGCCCTCGGAGACCGTCTCAGCTAATGCACCGGGCGTAGGACAGACATGCTGTCTGCCCACACAACCAGGTATGAATATAGTTCTATTGTTTCCAAGGCATCAAATTCTTGAAAGGTCACTGCTTACAGGAAATAAGTGATTGGACATGCAAAACTATGCAAATTGTTACCTCAAATGATAGAGAAATTAATCTCAATAAAAGGACAAGTGGGGCCTGACGGATCTCAGCCAAACTGCCATGCTTCAGGTAATTAAAATTTTATTCATTTTGACTCACAGTTCTGATGATGAAATCTACATTCTGCATGTAAGTGGCAAAGAGCGTTTTAGATTTCTTTCTCTGTGGGTCTCTGTACATCAGCTCAGCCAGCCACACAGCAGAAAGAGGAGGCGCACCAGCCCGTGTGCTTAAAGCACTACTGATCCCAGGAGAGAGCAGTGCTTCCTCGACCCATCCAGCATCCAGGTGAGTCATTAGAAATGACACAATTCATTCTAACACAATGTCTGGTTTTCAGTGAGTCGGAGAAGATGGTGTCTGAAAAGAAGCCCGCAGGAACGGTGTCTCCACCGACAGGGAGTCCCACTCCAGCAGCTCCGCCCTCATCAGTGCAACACAACACAATGGCCAGACACCAGGGTGTGGACACTTCCATGCTCCGTAGAGCCATCTGGAACTATATTCAGTGCTAGTTCGGGATTCGGTAAGTCTCTCCACTGCTCAACATTGAATATGTTTATTCATTCTACAAGTAACGTTTTAAAATGCTGAAGATGTCTCAGAGGCTCCCCCGGGGCCTTCAAAGAAGCCAGCAGGAGAGCATTTGTTTATGCATCTCAACAGGTCCAGGGCCAGGTGAGTCATAAAATAAAATAAAAAAATCACACACTTCCACTTGTATGTACGGCATAAGATATGACTACGGCTATAGTGGTGAATAATAATCGATACAGATTTAGATCTTAAAATCCTTTCTTGCATCTCTATAAAAAGCAGAGGTCACAGACTTGTTTTTGTTTTCCAGTGATTTGACATGCGCTTCTGGCATGTGCGCGCTGAGATGCTGGACCAAGGGAGGACATACATGCTGTACATTCTTACTTTTTACTATGTTGCTAATGTATTTTTGTTCATTGTTTACAGCGAGTTCCTCTTCACTGGAGCGGTGAGATTTGGAGAGCCATGGCTGGTATGTGCTCCGCTTTATAAAGACTTCATCAGACTGTACCGCTTTGCTCTGGACGCAGGAACAAACCTTTGCCACATACACACTGACTGTGAGACGCAGACACAGCACGCCTCTGATGAAGTTCAAATTCATGGAAATATGTTCATTCATACCCGACCAGATAGACCACAGCCACAGAAATGTAATGTATTGTCTCCCTAAGGCCTTCAGAGAGATGCTCTGGCCTTTGAACATGTGAACAGGTGGAGGTGAACTTTCACCGGCTTTCAATGAGGTTGACAACCTAATGGTCGATCTGTTGGACAACATCTCTACAAAAGTGCAGCAGTCGGACTGACTGAAGGAGATCTGACCAAAAGGTACTGGCCCAGGGACCTGATGGACCTCAGCCAAACTGCTATGCTTCAGGCATGTTTAAGGTTATTAAAAAATAAATAATTAACTCACCAGCTCATTCTTACTCACAGTTCTGATGAAGAAATCTACATTCTTCATTCGGCAAAGAGTGTTACATACTATTTATGTATTTGTGTGGTTACATACTTGGTTCCTGTTGTCTTGCCAATTTTAGGGAGATGCTCTGGCCTTGTGGATACAGACCGCCCATGCTCTGCGGAGAGAGAAGCAGCGCAACCACATATTATTATTTGTTAAGATAAGTATTAGCATTGCTTAATTTGTGTCTTCTTGTTTAAAGGGATAGTTCACCCAAAAATGAAAATTCGGTCATCATTTACTCACCCTCAAGTTGTTTCAAACCTGTAAAAAAAATTTTTTTTCTGCTGAACACAAAAGAAGATATTTTGAAAAATGTCTGTAACCAAACAGTTGATGGACCCCATTGACTTCCATAGTATTTTTTTTTCCTACTATGGAAGTCAATGGGGTCCATCAACTGTTTGGTTACAGACATTTTTCAAAATATCTTCTTTTGTGTTCAGCAGAAAAAAGAAATTCTTACAGGTTTGAAACAAAGTCATACAAGACCCATGATGACAAGACACAACCTGACACAAGACATTCATTTTGTGTTTATATATTTTTTTATTTTAATGCATTTAGGGTCCATGTGTGCGCCCGTCTTGTCTCACATCATCTCGAGTGCGGTATCTTTAGTAAACCTGTCTTGTTTTTTGTTTCGTCCTAACAGGTTCTTTCTTTATGGGCTTGCAGTACTGCCAGACAATCTTAAGAGTGGCAAAGCTGGAAGTAAAGAGGATGGCTCATGATCTGGTTTTGGGCAGAAAACTCAGGGACAGAGAAAGGACCATGCATAGGTACTACTGCGAGGCTGTCTTGGTTTTTGCCCACATGCAGCGCCCAAGAGCTGTGGAATCCTTGACGGTAAGTACATCTCTATTTTAACGACTCTACGCTTGCAATATGATGCAATGTTTACAGCACGTATGCATTAGTAAGTGACCATTTTTCGTTGTTATCTAGGATTCAGAGTGGAAAAAGAAAAAAAGTATTTCATAGTCTTGATATATACGTAGATATCAAGTACGCCCAGAGACAGGACTATCTTCTGTGTAAGTCTCCGAATCCACCAATACAGCAATGTCGCTCATTTTAACTTGACACTGCAGGTGTTTTTTGTTTGTCGCCAACAAGCGTTTACCAATGATTATGGTAATTTTTCTAAACCTTTAACACAGCAACAAACACCTACATCACACAGTTAGCCAAATGTTTGATCTTCTGGTCAAAACCACTTTTTTTTTTTTTTTTTTTTTTTTTAGTTATACAAACTATACACCAAAAAACTTTTTGTACCGTACACGTTCTCTATCAAAACGCAGCAAGCCCAACTCAAAATTGAAGTCAAAAAAGTGATCGTCTGAGTAAAGTGATTTGATTTTGTCTTTCAGCACACTTCAAAGTCCACTAGCCTTCGACCGCAAAGTTGTCAAGGCTGATTGGGCAGGAGGGGTGGAGGTCCAACTACCCAAAACCCGAGGAGATTCAACGGTTGTGGAAACCGGCTTCCAACCTCGCCACAGAGTCAGATGAGGCCATAATGAAGTGCCTGTCTGAGCAGACCTGGACAGGGCTGGCCATTCTCTCTTGGCCCAAAAGAGTTTTTGCTTCAAGTATCAGGACATAAAGGAATTTGTGCGAACTGAAGTTACTGTGGGACATCCGGCAAAGATAATTCTGCTGGAGAAGCCAGATATACCTTTCCAGGTCATAAATGGCCATGGCTTTGACACACCATTGGTCATGCAGCTGTGTGATAAATGGGGAAATCCTTTAACAGATCAGCGGCTTGAGATTGTGATGAAGAGTTAAAGATAAAGTCCTGAGTGACGTCTCAGCCTGTAGATTCACACGGAAAAGCTTGCTTCATATTAGAAAGTATAAGTGGTCCAAAAGGGGAGCATCATTTGGAATTCAGGGGATGTTTTGGCAGGAAAGGTATTGCAGGGCAAGTAATAAGACTAAATGTGATTCCTGATCCCAACAAACCCTTTTGGCACTTTGTGACATCAGTGTGGACACCCAGCTAAAATTTGATTATGGTGTTTCTCTCTCACTCATGTAATTGATTTTGTGGTTTCTGGGTTCTTAAATATTTGGCCTAGTCGAGGGGTGGCCTTGAAAATAGTTTGGTTGTGGATAATGACAGTGATTTTTTTTATGATCCGCCCCTCAACAGTGTTGGGAACTGTTTTCTTGTAAGCAAGAAAAATTGGATAATTTACTTAATTTAAAAAGAATACATGTTTTATCAATTACTGTATTTGCTTCATCCTTGGTTTAAAAAAAAAGAAAAAAACTAAAACACCACCAGGTGAGGATGTGACTATATTGGTATTGCATAACTAAAACATTCAATAATATTTTCTAGAAGATATATTTTTCTTATTTATTTTTTCACAGTCTCTGGCAGTTCATCAGTTTTGTTCTTGTTGACATCATTTTATTTATTGTTCATTTTTATGTTGTGCTTTGTTGTGTATAGTTCTTTCGTGTCCCCGGAATAAAATGTCCCTTAACTCATTGTTTAATTGCATTCTTTTCTTTTACTAATACAAGTGTTTTCATTAGGTATAAATAATACAACATATAAGCACTGCACTTCACTGGTGTACAGAATATTGCCCAACACTCACAAACTGTCACACATAGAACAGACACTTGTACGAATAAATGTGAATGAGCTGTACAGATCTAGTGATTCATTACCCCCATTCTCCAACAGAACAAGTTGGTCACTGTTGTTTGAAGTGAAGTGTCTGCTCTTCTTCAGTGTAAAAACTCAGAGAGGTCGAAGTCTGTATCACATCTATCAAACTCAAACAGACAAAATTCACAAGTTCACAAAAGGTGATATAACTAACAAAATATATGTTAATATTTTAATGCAATGGTCAAAATATTAGCCAACCCAAATCACAAACATAAAATACTCTAAAACTCTACTTATTTTACATTATAATCAAATTAATATTACTGAACTGAGACGGAGCATAAATATACCCACCCACAGCCTGCAGTACACAATAGGTGTGTTCGACATCGGCTGCGGCTGGATGTAACCGATCGGCGAGAGTAGCCGCGTGCAGGCGGGGAGGAGCTGCAAACGGAGACGTGAAGTCGGACACTTTCTGGTTCCCGTATTGACCGCTCACGTGGTGTTTGCATACTTTACCACAGCTAAAGAGAAGCCCAAGAGGCGAAACTCTGTTGTGTTATGGGTAACAGTTTGTAGATGGCGCTGTGGAGGCGCGTCCGCCATTATGGACTGAAAGCTGCTGAAATCGTTAGCGATCTTATGGCACCACTTCCATTTTAGTACTGTTTATAGATCATGTGTGCACTTGCTAGATTTCACATCTTTTTTGTACCTTTCCGCCTGTAATAGGACATTCACAGATTGTTTTTGTTCTTGCCATTGAAACGTTCACTGTGTGCACTTTCACTGAAGATGTTGAAAAAACAAGTTGTTAATATTTTTGTGATATTCTATGTAAGATTAACTGTCTTTAGAAATTTTCATTTATAATTGTATTTATTTTTTTAGGGTTAGGGTTAGGGTTAGGTAGGGAGGTAAAAACGACTTTCACCCTCATTAGTAACCACCCTCATTAGCATATATGGCATCTGATTGGCCGAATCTGGCCAGTGGGTGGGTCTGTGTCCCCTGAGTGGTGTACAGTAGGTTTCACCAGATAAAAGCACTGTATTTATGAAATATGACCTTTTAATGTAATGTCCACAGACAGCATATAGGGAATCTGTCAAATAAGTTACAGGCGGGACTTTATCCAAAACATCCCAGCTGTAACTTATTTGACAGGACTCCTATATGCTGTCTGTGGACGGTTGAGTTTTATGCAAATTATGCATAATTAATGGCTGCAATGTACATCAGTGGGTGGGTCTGTGTCCCCTGAGTGGTGTACAGAAGGTTTCACCTCATAAACAGACAGCCTAGAGGCCGCGTCGAATAAGTTACAGGTGGGACTTTAACAAAAACATCCCACCTGTAACTTATTTGACAGGACCCCAGTTTTCTCGGGCCTCGAGCAAGGCGCATTAATGAGACTGGGCTCATGTGAAACTGCACAACACGAGCTTTCTCGTGATATAAAATACAGTTTGATTGCCCTTTGTAATTGCCCTTTTGATTGTGCCACTTGTCCCTCTAAGAAGTTGGACGCCGACCGCTCGGGGCCGCATAACTAGTTAGCATGCCGGAGTCTCGTTCGTTATCAGAATGAACCAGACAAATCGCTCCACCAACTAAGAACGGCCATGCACCACCACCCACAGAATCGAGAAAGAGCTATCAATCTGTCAATCCTTTCCGTGTCCGGGCCGGGTGAGCTTTCCCGTGTTGAGTCAAATTAAGCCGCAGGCTCCACTCCTGGTGGTGCCCTTCCGTCAATTCCTTTAAGTTTCAGCTTTGCAACCATACTCCCCCCGGAACCCAAAGACTCGTGGTTTCCCGCACGCTGCCCGGCGGGTCATGGGAATAACGCCAACCGGATCGCGGGTCGGCATCGTTTACGGTCGGAACTACGACGGTATCTGATCGTCTTCGAACCTCCGACTTTCGTTCTTGATTAATGAAAGGCACATAGATGGTACTAAGTAGTGGTCTGTGCTTGACAGTGGGCCTCTGGAAAGAGGCAAATTTAGGCTAATTAATTATTTTAATAACTTTTGTTATTTTATATAGTTCTTTACTATGTTTTGTTGTTAACATAAAGGAATTCACTAATGATCCTTCATGTCAAGGCGTCCTATTTCTTTCATTAGCTGCCTTGTTAGAGGAAATGGACCGGAAAGGCTTGGTGGTGAGGAACATAACTCCACTCCTTCCTGCTCCATCTTCGGTTCTCCATCTCTGCAGCGCTTCTTGATCAAGTACTTCACATCTAACCCTGCAGCCAAGGCGCTGTGTTGGCCAATGCTAGCTGCTGTCTACATTTTCAGTCACTATTCTTTCCTTCACCTGGAGGCCAACATTTAATTGAGGACGCTGTTTGATTCAAGTGTGTGAATCCAGTGTTTTTCTTAGCTGGTTAGAAGAAATGGACAGGAAGGGCTTGGTGGTGAGGAACATCCCTCCACTCCTTCCTGCGCCATCTTCCGTGCCTCAGAGCTCCTCGAGGGATGCTGAGAGCGAGCCACAAGTGGAGCCAGCGATGCCTCCACTGCCAAACCACTGGACCTGGGAAGCTACTCCAAGACTGGTGCCTATGGTCTCCCTGTGGAAGAAGATGCAGGCCATTTTTGGAGCTGATATGATGCACTGTCAGGTGTGTGCCTCACTGCTTTGTAATTTCCTGTTGCAGTACTCAAAATTCCATCAAATGTGTGTATATTCACTTCTTTTTTTTTTTTTTTGCCTTTGGCAGAGGCAAAAAGGGTAATCCAGTGAACAGAGCTAAATCCAAAAACCGAGAGACGAGCAGTGCCAACATAACCTGCATGGACTACACCGCCAGCTTTAGTCCACAGTACAGCTTCATACAAAACATGTACAATACAAACACTATACAATAACGCTTTATTGATGTTGCACATGCGCAGTTTACTGTTAGTTGACGTAATTTCATAATACAACCTTAAATGTTACAAATACTTTACCATTTACAAACGAATGCGTACATTAAGTGCTGTAAATGGATTATTCCTGCTAGCTAATGTGTAGAACATTATTGTAAAGTGTTATATATATATATATATATATATATATATATATATATATATATATATATATATATATATAGGCTATTATTACTATAATTAAACACAAATGTCGCATGAATGCAAAATAAAAAGAACTGCATTTATTAATTTATTTATAAAGATTTTAATTTTAAGAAATGCTCACAACGACTTTGTTTCCTCAGACGAAGATGGGGAATGTCTCCAGCGACAGTGGCGTGACCACTTCACCTGGAAGTGGGAGTTTGGTAAGTAGAAATAAATATTGATAGAAAATGCTTTTTCATTTGGCCAAATCTTAATCTTTAGTAACTTGATTTATAACAAATTAAAGCTTGTGGTAATAATTCAAGTCAAGTCAAGTCAAGTGAATTTATTGATTGAATTAGGGTTAGGGTTAGAGTTAGGGTTAGGGTTAGGTAGGGAGGTAAAAACGACTTTCACCCTCATTAGTAACCACCCTCATTTGCATAAAGGGCATCTGATTGGCCGAATCTTAACTGTCCATATATCTGCAACGGTGTGTTTTATCTGTACGAAACTTGGTTTATATAGTAATTGATGTATGGCTAGTCGACTGGTGGTGGTTTGGTGCGCCTCTAGCGCCACCAGGTGTGTAGACACGGTACTGCACTTTATTTTTTAGATTTGTTTTTTTTTAACAGGGGTCTATTTTATAAATTGCTGTTGTATCTAGGGTTATTTTATATAGGGGTGGTCTATCCTGGTATATTTTGGGTAGGGTCTGTGTAGGTCCCGCCAGTGGTCAGTGTTTTTTGGTTTTGTTTTCTGTTTTTTTGTGCAGGTGGTGGGTAGGTTTAGCTGGTTAGGTGAGGTAGCGTGCCAGGCCTTTGGCCTTTGACCCTGCATCCATGCAGACGCCCTGACGCAAACTGAACTTGAGTTTTCCCCCAGCTGTTCACCTGTCAATGCAAAATGGTTGCATTTGCCGTGCATATCAGCACGAGTGCTGAAACAGCACCAATGCTGACAGGTAAGTGTCTATTTCTATAGATAGATTGATGGATGGAGTGATGGATGGATGGATGGATGGATGGATGGATGGATGGATGGATGGATGGATGGATGGATGGATGGATAGATAGGTACATGAGTTGAAACAACTTTTTGTTAAAAAAAATGTTTTTGTTAAAAAAAATGTTTTTGTTTGAAAAAGTGAATGTTTTTTAGGCCTGTGTTACATTGATGGATGGAGTGATGGAGTGATGGATGGATGGATGGATGGATGGATAGATAGATGAATAGATGAATATATAGATACATGAGTTTAAACCACTTTTTGTTAAAAAAAATATGTTTTTGTTTGAAAAAGTGAATGTTTTTAGGCCTGTGTTATACATGGATGGATGGAGTGATGGATGGATGGATGGATGGATGGATAGATAGATAAATAGATAGATAGATGAATAGATGAATATATAGATACATGAGTTTAAACAACTTTTTGTTAAAAAAAAAAAAGTTTTTGTTTGAAAAAGTGAATGTTTTTAGGCCTGTGTTATACATGGATGGATGGAGTGATGGAGTGATGGAGTGATGGAGTGATGGATGGATGGATGGATAGATAGATGGATAGATGGATAGATGGATAGATGGATAGATGAGTTTGATCGACTGTTTGTTCATATTTTTTTATTGTTTTGTGTTAAATATTGAAAGTAGTCTTTGGACTAATGGTTAGTTTGGGTTTAGGGTTAGTTTGAGGCTATGGTTAGGTTAGGGTTAAAATGGCATATAGGTAGGGAGGTAAAAACGACTTTCACCCTCATTAGTAACCACCCTCATTTGCATAAAGGGCATCTGATTGGCCGAATCTTAACTGTCCATATATCTGCAACGGTGTGTTTTATCTGTACGAAACTTGGTTTATATAGTAATTGATGTATGGCTAGTCGACTGGTGGTGGTTTGGTGCGCCTCTAGCGCCACCAGGTGTGTAGACACGGTACTGCACTTTATTTTTTAGATTTGTTTTTTTTTAACAGGGGTCTATTTTATAAATTGCTGTTGTATCTAGGGTTATTTTATATAGGGGTGGTCTATCCTGGTATATTTTGGGTAGGGTCTGTGTAGGTCCCGCCAGTGGTCAGTGTTTTTTGGTTTTGTTTTCTGTTTTTTTGTGCAGGTGGTGGGTAGGTTTAGCTGGTTAGGTGAGGTAGCGTGCCAGGCCTTTGGCCTTTGACCCTGCATCCATGCAGACGCCCTGACGCAAACTGAACTTGAGTTTTCCCCCAGCTGTTCACCTGTCAATGCAAAATGGTTGCATTTGCCGTGCATATCAGCACGAGTGCTGAAACAGCACCAATGCTGACAGGTAAGTGTCTATTTCTATAGATAGATTGATGGATGGAGTGATGGATGGATGGATGGATGGATGGATGGATGGATGGATGGATGGATGGATGGATGGATGGATGGATAGATAGGTACATGAGTTGAAACAACTTTTTGTTAAAAAAAATGTTTTTGTTAAAAAAAATGTTTTTGTTTGAAAAAGTGAATGTTTTTTAGGCCTGTGTTACATTGATGGATGGAGTGATGGAGTGATGGATGGATGGATGGATGGATGGATAGATAGATGAATAGATGAATATATAGATACATGAGTTTAAACCACTTTTTGTTAAAAAAAATATGTTTTTGTTTGAAAAAGTGAATGTTTTTAGGCCTGTGTTATACATGGATGGATGGAGTGATGGATGGATGGATGGATGGATGGATAGATAGATAAATAGATAGATAGATGAATAGATGAATATATAGATACATGAGTTTAAACAACTTTTTGTTAAAAAAAAAAAAGTTTTTGTTTGAAAAAGTGAATGTTTTTAGGCCTGTGTTATACATGGATGGATGGAGTGATGGAGTGATGGAGTGATGGATGGATGGATGGATAGATAGATGGATAGATGGATAGATGGATAGATGGATAGATGAGTTTGATCGACTGTTTGTTCATATTTTTTTATTGTTTTGTGTTAAATATTGAAAGTAGTCTTTGGACTAATGGTTAGTTTGGGTTTAGGGTTAGTTTGAGGCTATGGTTAGGTTAGGGTTAAAATGGCATATAGGTAGGGAGGTAAAAACGACTTTCACCCTCATTAGTAACCACCCTCATTTGCATAAAGGGCATCTGATTGGCCGAATCTTAACTGTCCATATATCTGCAACGGTGTGTTTTATCTGTACGAAACTTGGTTTATATAGTAATTGATGTATGGCTAGTCGACTGGTGGTGGTTTGGTGCGCCTCTAGCGCCACCAGGTGTGTAGACACGGTACTGCACTTTATTTTTTAGATTTGTTTTTTTTTAACAGGGGTCTATTTTATAAATTGCTGTTGTATCTAGGGTTATTTTATATAGGGGTGGTCTATCCTGGTATATTTTGGGTAGGGTCTGTGTAGGTCCCGCCAGTGGTCAGTGTTTTTTGGTTTTGTTTTCTGTTTTTTTGTGCAGGTGGTGGGTAGGTTTAGCTGGTTAGGTGAGGTAGCGTGCCAGGCCTTTGGCCTTTGACCCTGCATCCATGCAGACGCCCTGACGCAAACTGAACTTGAGTTTTCCCCCAGCTGTTCACCTGTCAATGCAAAATGGTTGCATTTGCCGTGCATATCAGCACGAGTGCTGAAACAGCACCAATGCTGACAGGTAAGTGTCTATTTCTATAGATAGATTGATGGATGGAGTGATGGATGGATGGATGGATGGATGGATGGATGGATGGATGGATGGATGGATGGATAGATAGGTACATGAGTTGAAACAACTTTTTGTTAAAAAAAATGTTTTTGTTAAAAAAAATTTTTTTGTTTGAAAAAGTGAATGTTTTTTAGGCCTGTGTTACATTGATGGATGGAGTGATGGAGTGATGGATGGATGGATGGATGGATGGATAGATAGATGAATAGATGAATATATAGATACATGAGTTTAAACCACTTTTTGTTAAAAAAAATATGTTTTTGTTTGAAAAAGTGAATGTTTTTAGGCCTGTGTTATACATGGATGGATGGAGTGATGGATGGATGGATGGATGGATGGATAGATAGATAAATAGATAGATAGATGAATAGATGAATATATAGATACATGAGTTTAAACAACTTTTTGTTAAAAAAAAAAAAGTTTTTGTTTGAAAAAGTGAATGTTTTTAGGCCTGTGTTATACATGGATGGATGGAGTGATGGAGTGATGGAGTGATGGATGGATGGATGGATAGATAGATGGATAGATGGATAGATGGATAGATGGATAGATGAGTTTGATCGACTGTTTGTTCATATTTTTTTATTGTTTTGTGTTAAATATTGAAAGTAGTCTTTGGACTAATGGTTAGTTTGGGTTTAGGGTTAGTTTGGGGCTATGGTTAGGTTAGGGTTAAAATGGCATATAGGTAGGGAGGTAAAAACGACTTTCACCCTCATTAGTAACCACCCTCATTTGCATAAAGGGCATCTGATTGGCCGAATCTTAACTGTCCATATATCTGCAACGGTGTGTTTTATCTGTACGAAACTTGGTTTATATAGTAATTGATGTATGGCTAGTCGACTGGTGGTGGTTTGGTGCGCCTCTAGCGCCACCAGGTGTGTAGACACGGTACTGCACTTTATTTTTTAGATTTGTTTTTTTTTAACAGGGGTCTATTTTATAAATTGCTGTTGTATCTAGGGTTATTTTATATAGGGGTGGTCTATCCTGGTATATTTTGGGTAGGGTCTGTGTAGGTCCCGCCAGTGGTCAGTGTTTTTTGGTTTTGTTTTCTGTTTTTTTGTGCAGGTGGTGGGTAGGTTTAGCTGGTTAGGTGAGGTAGCGTGCCAGGCCTTTGGCCTTTGACCCTGCATCCATGCAGACGCCCTGACGCAAACTGAACTTGAGTTTTCCCCCAGCTGTTCACCTGTCAATGCAAAATGGTTGCATTTGCCGTGCATGGGTTAGAGTTAGGGTTAGGGTTAGGTAGGGAGGTAAAAACGACTTTCACCCTCATTAGTAACCACCCTCATTTGCATAAAGGGCATCTGATTGGCCGAATCTTAACTGTCCATATATCTGCAACGGTGTGTTTTATCTGTACGAAACTTGGTTTATATAGTAATTGATGTATGGCTAGTCGACTGGTGGTGGTTTGGTGCGCCTCTAGCGCCACCAGGTGTGTAGACACGGTACTGCACTTTATTTTTTAGATTTGTTTTTTTTTAACAGGGGTCTATTTTATAAATTGCTGTTGTATCTAGGGTTATTTTATATAGGGGTGGTCTATCCTGGTATATTTTGGGTAGGGTCTGTGTAGGTCCCGCCAGTGGTCAGTGTTTTTTGGTTTTGTTTTCTGTTTTTTTGTGCAGGTGGTGGGTAGGTTTAGCTGGTTAGGTGAGGTAGCGTGCCAGGCCTTTGGCCTTTGACCCTGCATCCATGCAGACGCCCTGACGCAAACTGAACTTGAGTTTTCCCCCAGCTGTTCACCTGTCAATGCAAAATGGTTGCATTTGCCGTGCATATCAGCACGAGTGCTGAAACAGCACCAATGCTGACAGGTAAGTGTCTATTTCTATAGATAGATTGATGGATGGAGTGATGGATGGATGGATGGATGGATGGATGGATGGATGGATGGATGGATGGATAGATAGGTACATGAGTTGAAACAACTTTTTGTTAAAAAAAATGTTTTTGTTAAAAAAAATGTTTTTGTTTGAAAAAGTGAATGTTTTTTAGGCCTGTGTTACATTGATGGATGGAGTGATGGAGTGATGGATGGATGGATGGATGGATGGATAGATAGATGAATAGATGAATATATAGATACATGAGTTTAAACCACTTTTTGTTAAAAAAAATATGTTTTTGTTTGAAAAAGTGAATGTTTTTAGGCCTGTGTTATACATGGATGGATGGAGTGATGGATGGATGGATGGATGGATGGATAGATAGATAAATAGATAGATAGATGAATAGATGAATATATAGATACATGAGTTTAAACAACTTTTTGTTAAAAAAAAAAAAGTTTTTGTTTGAAAAAGTGAATGTTTTTAGGCCTGTGTTATACATGGATGGATGGAGTGATGGAGTGATGGAGTGATGGATGGATGGATGGATAGATAGATGGATAGATGGATAGATGGATAGATGGATAGATGGATAGATGAGTTTGATCGACTGTTTGTTCATATTTTTTTATTGTTTTGTGTTAAATATTGAAAGTAGTCTTTGGACTAATGGTTAGTTTGGGTTTAGGGTTAGTTTGAGGCTATGGTTAGGTTAGGGTTAAAATGGCATATAGGTAGGGAGGTAAAAACGACTTTCACCCTCATTAGTAACCACCCTCATTTGCATAAAGGGCATCTGATTGGCCGAATCTTAACTGTCCATATATCTGCAACGGTGTGTTTTATCTGTACGAAACTTGGTTTATATAGTAATTGATGTATGGCTAGTCGACTGGTGGTGGTTTGGTGCGCCTCTAGCGCCACCAGGTGTGTAGACACGGTACTGCACTTTATTTTTTAGATTTGTTTTTTTTTAACAGGGGTCTATTTTATAAATTGCTGTTGTATCTAGGGTTATTTTATATAGGGGTGGTCTATCCTGGTATATTTTGGGTAGGGTCTGTGTAGGTCCCGCCAGTGGTCAGTGTTTTTTGGTTTTGTTTTCTGTTTTTTTGTGCAGGTGGTGGGTAGGTTTAGCTGGTTAGGTGAGGTAGCGTGCCAGGCCTTTGGCCTTTGACCCTGCATCCATGCAGACGCCCTGACGCAAACTGAACTTGAGTTTTCCCCCAGCTGTTCACCTGTCAATGCAAAATGGTTGCATTTGCCGTGCATATCAGCACGAGTGCTGAAACAGCACCAATGCTGACAGGTAAGTGTCTATTTCTATAGATAGATTGATGGATGGAGTGATGGATGGATGGATGGATGGATGGATGGATGGATGGATGGATGGATGGATGGATGGATAGATAGGTACATGAGTTGAAACAACTTTTTGTTAAAAAAAATGTTTTTGTTAAAAAAAATGTTTTTGTTTGAAAAAGTGAATGTTTTTTAGGCCTGTGTTACATTGATGGATGGAGTGATGGAGTGATGGATGGATGGATGGATGGATGGATAGATAGATGAATAGATGAATATATAGATACATGAGTTTAAACCACTTTTTGTTAAAAAAAATATGTTTTTGTTTGAAAAAGTGAATGTTTTTAGGCCTGTGTTATACATGGATGGATGGAGTGATGGATGGATGGATGGATGGATGGATAGATAGATAAATAGATAGATAGATGAATAGATGAATATATAGATACATGAGTTTAAACAACTTTTTGTTAAAAAAAAAAAGTTTTTGTTTGAAAAAGTGAATGTTTTTAGGCCTGTGTTATACATGGATGGATGGAGTGATGGAGTGATGGAGTGATGGATGGATGGATGGATAGATAGATGGATAGATGGATAGATGGATAGATGGATAGATGAGTTTGATCGACTGTTTGTTCATATTTTTTTATTGTTTTGTGTTAAATATTGAAAGTAGTCTTTGGACTAATGGTTAGTTTGGGTTTAGGGTTAGTTTGAGGCTATGGTTAGGTTAGGGTTAAAATGGCATATAGGTAGGGAGGTAAAAACGACTTTCACCCTCATTAGTAACCACCCTCATTTGCATAAAGGGCATCTGATTGGCCGAATCTTAACTGTCCATATATCTGCAACGGTGTGTTTTATCTGTACGAAACTTGGTTTATATAGTAATTGATGTATGGCTAGTCGACTGGTGGTGGTTTGGTGCGCCTCTAGCGCCACCAGGTGTGTAGACACGGTACTGCACTTTATTTTTTAGATTTGTTTTTTTTTAACAGGGGTCTATTTTATAAATTGCTGTTGTATCTAGGGTTATTTTATATAGGGGTGGTCTATCCTGGTATATTTTGGGTAGGGTCTGTGTAGGTCCCGCCAGTGGTCAGTGTTTTTTGGTTTTGTTTTCTGTTTTTTTGTGCAGGTGGTGGGTAGGTTTAGCTGGTTAGGTGAGGTAGCGTGCCAGGCCTTTGGCCTTTGACCCTGCATCCATGCAGACGCCCTGACGCAAACTGAACTTGAGTTTTCCCCCAGCTGTTCACCTGTCAATGCAAAATGGTTGCATTTGCCGTGCATATCAGCACGAGTGCTGAAACAGCACCAATGCTGACAGGTAAGTGTCTATTTCTATAGATAGATTGATGGATGGAGTGATGGATGGATGGATGGATGGATGGATGGATGGATGGATGGATGGATGGATGGATGGATGGATGGATGGATGGATGGATGGATGGATAGATAGGTACATGAGTTGAAACAACTTTTTGTTAAAAAAAATGTTTTTGTTAAAAAAAATGTTTTTGTTTGAAAAAGTGAATGTTTTTTAGGCCTGTGTTACATTGATGGATGGAGTGATGGAGTGATGGATGGATGGATGGATGGATGGATGGATAGATAGATGAATAGATGAATATATAGATACATGAGTTTAAACCACTTTTTGTTAAAAAAAATATGTTTTTGTTTGAAAAAGTGAATGTTTTTAGGCCTGTGTTATACATGGATGGATGGAGTGATGGATGGATGGATGGATGGATGGATAGATAGATAAATAGATAGATAGATGAATAGATGAATATATAGATACATGAGTTTAAACAACTTTTTGTTAAAAAAAAAAAAGTTTTTGTTTGAAAAAGTGAATGTTTTTAGGCCTGTGTTATACATGGATGGATGGAGTGATGGAGTGATGGAGTGATGGATGGATGGATGGATAGATAGATGGATAGATGGATAGATGGATAGATGGATAGATGAGTTTGATCGACTGTTTGTTCATATTTTTTTATTGTTTTGTGTTAAATATTGAAAGTAGTCTTTGGACTAATGGTTAGTTTGGGTTTAGGGTTAGTTTGGGGCTATGGTTAGGTTAGGTTAGGGTTAAAATGGCATATAGGTAGGGAGGTAAAAACGACTTTCACCCTCATTAGTAACCACCCTCATTTGCATAAAGGGCATCTGATTGGCCGAATCTTAACTGTCCATATATCTGCAACGGTGTGTTTTATCTGTACGAAACTTGGTTTATATAGTAATTGATGTATGGCTAGTCGACTGGTGGTGGTTTGGTGCGCCTCTAGCGCCACCAGGTGTGTAGACACGGTACTGCACTTTATTTTTTAGATTTGTTTTTTTTTAACAGGGGTCTATTTTATAAATTGCTGTTGTATCTAGGGTTATTTTATATAGGGGTGGTCTATCCTGGTATATTTTGGGTAGGGTCTGTGTAGGTCCCGCCAGTGGTCAGTGTTTTTTGGTTTTGTTTTCTGTTTTTTTGTGCAGGTGGTGGGTAGGTTTAGCTGGTTAGGTGAGGTAGCGTGCCAGGCCTTTGGCCTTTGACCCTGCATCCATGCAGACGCCCTGACGCAAACTGAACTTGAGTTTTCCCCCAGCTGTTCACCTGTCAATGCAAAATGGTTGCATTTGCCGTGCATATCAGCACGAGTGCTGAAACAGCACCAATGCTGACAGGTAAGTGTCTATTTCTATAGATAGATTGATGGATGGAGTGATGGATGGATGGATGGATGGATGGATGGATGGATGGATGGATGGATGGATGGATGGATGGATAGATAGGTACATGAGTTGAAACAACTTTTTGTTAAAAAAAATGTTTTTGTTAAAAAAAATGTTTTTGTTTGAAAAAGTGAATGTTTTTTAGGCCTGTGTTACATTGATGGATGGAGTGATGGAGTGATGGATGGATGGATGGATGGATGGATAGATAGATGAATAGATGAATATATAGATACATGAGTTTAAACCACTTTTTGTTAAAAAAAATATGTTTTTGTTTGAAAAAGTGAATGTTTTTAGGCCTGTGTTATACATGGATGGATGGAGTGATGGATGGATGGATGGATGAATGGATGGATAGATAGATAAATAGATAGATAGATGAATAGATGAATATATAGATACATGAGTTTAAACAACTTTTTGTTAAAAAAAAAAAAGTTTTTGTTTGAAAAAGTGAATGTTTTTAGGCCTGTGTTATACATGGATGGATGGAGTGATGGAGTGATGGATGGATGGATGGATGGATGGATAGATAGATGGATAGATGGATAGATGGATAGATGGATAGATGAGTTTGATCGACTGTTTGTTCATATTTTTTTATTGTTTTGTGTTAAATATTGAAAGTAGTCTTTGGACTAATGGTTAGTTTGGGTTTAGGGTTAGTTTGAGGCTATGGTTAGGTTAGGGTTAAAATGGCATATAGGTAGGGAGGTAAAAACGACTTTCACCCTCATTAGTAACCACCCTCATTTGCATAAAGGGCATCTGATTGGCCGAATCTTAACTGTCCATATATCTGCAACGGTGTGTTTTATCTGTACGAAACTTGGTTTATATAGTAATTGATGTATGGCTAGTCGACTGGTGGTGGTTTGGTGCGCCTCTAGCGCCACCAGGTGTGTAGACACGGTACTGCACTTTATTTTTTAGATTTGTTTTTTTTTAACAGGGGTCTATTTTATAAATTGCTGTTGTATCTAGGGTTATTTTATATAGGGGTGGTCTATCCTGGTATATTTTGGGTAGGGTCTGTGTAGGTCCCGCCAGTGGTCAGTGTTTTTTGGTTTTGTTTTCTGTTTTTTTGTGCAGGTGGTGGGTAGGTTTAGCTGGTTAGGTGAGGTAGCGTGCCAGGCCTTTGGCCTTTGACCCTGCATCCATGCAGACGCCCTGACGCAAACTGAACTTGAGTTTTCCCCCAGCTGTTCACCTGTCAATGCAAAATGGTTGCATTTGCCGTGCATATCAGCACGAGTGCTGAAACAGCACCAATGCTGACAGGTAAGTGTCTATTTCTATAGATAGATTGATGGATGGAGTGATGGATGGATGGATGGATGGATGGATGGATGGATGGATGGATGGATGGATGGATGGATGGATGGATAGATAGGTACATGAGTTGAAACAACTTTTTGTTAAAAAAAATGTTTTTGTTAAAAAAAATGTTTTTGTTTGAAAAAGTGAATGTTTTTTAGGCCTGTGTTACATTGATGGATGGAGTGATGGAGTGATGGATGGATGGATGGATGGATGGATAGATAGATGAATAGATGAATATATAGATACATGAGTTTAAACCACTTTTTGTTAAAAAAAATATGTTTTTGTTTGAAAAAGTGAATGTTTTTAGGCCTGTGTTATACATGGATGGATGGAGTGATGGATGGATGGATGGATGGATGGATAGATAGATAAATAGATAGATAGATGAATAGATGAATATATAGATACATGAGTTTAAACAACTTTTTGTTAAAAAAAAAAAAGTTTTTGTTTGAAAAAGTGAATGTTTTTAGGCCTGTGTTATACATGGATGGATGGAGTGATGGAGTGATGGAGTGATGGATGGATGGATGGATAGATAGATGGATAGATGGATAGATGGATAGATGGATAGATGGATAGATGAGTTTGATCGACTGTTTGTTCATATTTTTTTATTGTTTTGTGTTAAATATTGAAAGTAGTCTTTGGACTAATGGTTAGTTTGGGTTTAGGGTTAGTTTGGGGCTATGGTTAGGTTAGGTTAGGGTTAAAATGGCATATAGGTAGGGAGGTAAAAACGACTTTCACCCTCATTAGTAACCACCCTCATTTGCATAAAGGGCATCTGATTGGCCGAATCTTAACTGTCCATATATCTGCAACGGTGTGTTTTATCTGTACGAAACTTGGTTTATATAGTAATTGATGTATGGCTAGTCGACTGGTGGTGGTTTGGTGCGCCTCTAGCGCCACCAGGTGTGTAGACACGGTACTGCACTTTATTTTTTAGATTTGTTTTTTTTTAACAGGGGTCTATTTTATAAATTGCTGTTGTATCTAGGGTTATTTTATATAGGGGTGGTCTATCCTGGTATATTTTGGGTAGGGTCTGTGTAGGTCCCGCCAGTGGTCAGTGTTTTTTGGTTTTGTTTTCTGTTTTTTTGTGCAGGTGGTGGGTAGGTTTAGCTGGTTAGGTGAGGTAGCGTGCCAGGCCTTTGGCCTTTGACCCTGCATCCATGCAGACGCCCTGACGCAAACTGAACTTGAGTTTTCCCCCAGCTGTTCACCTGTCAATGCAAAATGGTTGCATTTGCCGTGCATATCAGCACGAGTGCTGAAACAGCACCAATGCTGACAGGTAAGTGTCTATTTCTATAGATAGATTGATGGATGGAGTGATGGATGGATGGATGGATGGATGGATGGATGGATGGATGGATGGATGGATGGATGGATGGATGGATGGATAGATAGGTACATGAGTTGAAACAACTTTTTGTTAAAAAAAATGTTTTTGTTAAAAAAAATGTTTTTGTTTGAAAAAGTGAATGTTTTTTAGGCCTGTGTTACATTGATGGATGGAGTGATGGAGTGATGGATGGATGGATGGATGGATGGATAGATAGATGAATAGATGAATATATAGATACATGAGTTTAAACCACTTTTTGTTAAAAAAAATATGTTTTTGTTTGAAAAAGTGAATGTTTTTAGGCCTGTGTTATACATGGATGGATGGAGTGATGGATGGATGGATGAATGGATGGATAGATAGATAAATAGATAGATAGATGAATAGATGAATATATAGATACATGAGTTTAAACAACTTTTTGTTAAAAAAAAAAAAGTTTTTGTTTGAAAAAGTGAATGTTTTTAGGCCTGTGTTATACATGGATGGATGGAGTGATGGAGTGATGGATGGATGGATGGATGGATGGATAGATAGATGGATAGATGGATAGATGGATAGATGGATAGATGAGTTTGATCGACTGTTTGTTCATATTTTTTTATTGTTTTGTGTTAAATATTGAAAGTAGTCTTTGGACTAATGGTTAGTTTGGGTTTAGGGTTAGTTTGAGGCTATGGTTAGGTTAGGGTTAAAATGGCATATAGGTAGGGAGGTAAAAACGACTTTCACCCTCATTAGTAACCACCCTCATTTGCATAAAGGGCATCTGATTGGCCGAATCTTAACTGTCCATATATCTGCAACGGTGTGTTTTATCTGTACGAAACTTGGTTTATATAGTAATTGATGTATGGCTAGTCGACTGGTGGTGGTTTGGTGCGCCTCTAGCGCCACCAGGTGTGTAGACACGGTACTGCACTTTATTTTTTAGATTTGTTTTTTTTTAACAGGGGTCTATTTTATAAATTGCTGTTGTATCTAGGGTTATTTTATATAGGGGTGGTCTATCCTGGTATATTTTGGGTAGGGTCTGTGTAGGTCCCGCCAGTGGTCAGTGTTTTTTGGTTTTGTTTTCTGTTTTTTTGTGCAGGTGGTGGGTAGGTTTAGCTGGTTAGGTGAGGTAGCGTGCCAGGCCTTTGGCCTTTGACCCTGCATCCATGCAGACGCCCTGACGCAAACTGAACTTGAGTTTTCCCCCAGCTGTTCACCTGTCAATGCAAAATGGTTGCATTTGCCGTGCATATCAGCACGAGTGCTGAAACAGCACCAATGCTGACAGGTAAGTGTCTATTTCTATAGATAGATTGATGGATGGAGTGATGGATGGATGGATGGATGGATGGATGGATGGATGGATGGATGGATGGATGGATGGATGGATGGATAGATAGGTACATGAGTTGAAACAACTTTTTGTTAAAAAAAATGTTTTTGTTAAAAAAAATGTTTTTGTTTGAAAAAGTGAATGTTTTTTAGGCCTGTGTTACATTGATGGATGGAGTGATGGAGTGATGGATGGATGGATGGATGGATGGATAGATAGATGAATAGATGAATATATAGATACATGAGTTTAAACCACTTTTTGTTAAAAAAAATATGTTTTTGTTTGAAAAAGTGAATGTTTTTAGGCCTGTGTTATACATGGATGGATGGAGTGATGGATGGATGGATGGATGGATGGATAGATAGATAAATAGATAGATAGATGAATAGATGAATATATAGATACATGAGTTTAAACAACTTTTTGTTAAAAAAAAAAAAGTTTTTGTTTGAAAAAGTGAATGTTTTTAGGCCTGTGTTATACATGGATGGATGGAGTGATGGAGTGATGGAGTGATGGAGTGATGGATGGATGGATGGATAGATAGATGGATAGATGGATAGA
This sequence comes from Leuciscus leuciscus, assembly GCF_965113295.1. Taxonomy (NCBI): domain Eukaryota; kingdom Metazoa; phylum Chordata; class Actinopteri; order Cypriniformes; family Leuciscidae; genus Leuciscus; species Leuciscus leuciscus. The sequence goes on from NW_028118514.1 coordinate 142,262, forward strand.
TGGATAGATGGATAGATGAGTTTGATCGACTGTTTGTTCATATTTTTTTATTGTTTTGTGTTAAATATTGAAAGTAGTCTTTGGACTAATGGTTAGTTTGGGTTTAGGGTTAGTTTGAGGCTATGGTTAGGTTAGGGTTAAAATGGCATATAGGTAGGGAGGTAAAAACGACTTTCACCCTCATTAGTAACCACCCTCATTTGCATAAAGGGCATCTGATTGGCCGAATCTTAACTGTCCATATATCTGCAACGGTGTGTTTTATCTGTACGAAACTTGGTTTATATAGTAATTGATGTATGGCTAGTCGACTGGTGGTGGTTTGGTGCGCCTCTAGCGCCACCAGGTGTGTAGACACGGTACTGCACTTTATTTTTTAGATTTGTTTTTTTTTAACAGGGGTCTATTTTATAAATTGCTGTTGTATCTAGGGTTATTTTATATAGGGGTGGTCTATCCTGGTATATTTTGGGTAGGGTCTGTGTAGGTCCCGCCAGTGGTCAGTGTTTTTTGGTTTTGTTTTCTGTTTTTTTGTGCAGGTGGTGGGTAGGTTTAGCTGGTTAGGTGAGGTAGCGTGCCAGGCCTTTGGCCTTTGACCCTGCATCCATGCAGACGCCCTGACGCAAACTGAACTTGAGTTTTCCCCCAGCTGTTCACCTGTCAATGCAAAATGGTTGCATTTGCCGTGCATATCAGCACGAGTGCTGAAACAGCACCAATGCTGACAGGTAAGTGTCTATTTCTATAGATAGATTGATGGATGGAGTGATGGATGGATGGATGGATGGATGGATGGATGGATGGATGGATGGATGGATGGATGGATGGATGGATAGATAGGTACATGAGTTGAAACAACTTTTTGTTAAAAAAAATGTTTTTGTTAAAAAAAATGTTTTTGTTTGAAAAAGTGAATGTTTTTTAGGCCTGTGTTACATTGATGGATGGAGTGATGGAGTGATGGATGGATGGATGGATGGATGGATAGATAGATGAATAGATGAATATATAGATACATGAGTTTAAACCACTTTTTGTTAAAAAAAATATGTTTTTGTTTGAAAAAGTGAATGTTTTTAGGCCTGTGTTATACATGGATGGATGGAGTGATGGATGGATGGATGGATGGATGGATAGATAGATAAATAGATAGATAGATGAATAGATGAATATATAGATACATGAGTTTAAACAACTTTTTGTTAAAAAAAAAAAAGTTTTTGTTTGAAAAAGTGAATGTTTTTAGGCCTGTGTTATACATGGATGGATGGAGTGATGGAGTGATGGAGTGATGGATGGATGGATGGATAGATAGATGGATAGATGGATAGATGGATAGATGGATAGATGAGTTTGATCGACTGTTTGTTCATATTTTTTTATTGTTTTGTGTTAAATATTGAAAGTAGTCTTTGGACTAATGGTTAGTTTGGGTTTAGGGTTAGTTTGAGGCTATGGTTAGGTTAGGGTTAAAATGGCATATAGGTAGGGAGGTAAAAACGACTTTCACCCTCATTAGTAACCACCCTCATTTGCATAAAGGGCATCTGATTGGCCGAATCTTAACTGTCCATATATCTGCAACGGTGTGTTTTATCTGTACGAAACTTGGTTTATATAGTAATTGATGTATGGCTAGTCGACTGGTGGTGGTTTGGTGCGCCTCTAGCGCCACCAGGTGTGTAGACACGGTACTGCACTTTATTTTTTAGATTTGTTTTTTTTTAACAGGGGTCTATTTTATAAATTGCTGTTGTATCTAGGGTTATTTTATATAGGGGTGGTCTATCCTGGTATATTTTGGGTAGGGTCTGTGTAGGTCCCGCCAGTGGTCAGTGTTTTTTGGTTTTGTTTTCTGTTTTTTTGTGCAGGTGGTGGGTAGGTTTAGCTGGTTAGGTGAGGTAGCGTGCCAGGCCTTTGGCCTTTGACCCTGCATCCATGCAGACGCCCTGACGCAAACTGAACTTGAGTTTTCCCCCAGCTGTTCACCTGTCAATGCAAAATGGTTGCATTTGCCGTGCATATCAGCACGAGTGCTGAAACAGCACCAATGCTGACAGGTAAGTGTCTATTTCTATAGATAGATTGATGGATGGAGTGATGGATGGATGGATGGATGGATGGATGGATGGATGGATGGATGGATGGATGGATAGATAGGTACATGAGTTGAAACAACTTTTTGTTAAAAAAAATGTTTTTGTTAAAAAAAATTTTTTTGTTTGAAAAAGTGAATGTTTTTTAGGCCTGTGTTACATTGATGGATGGAGTGATGGAGTGATGGATGGATGGATGGATGGATGGATAGATAGATGAATAGATGAATATATAGATACATGAGTTTAAACCACTTTTTGTTAAAAAAAATATGTTTTTGTTTGAAAAAGTGAATGTTTTTAGGCCTGTGTTATACATGGATGGATGGAGTGATGGATGGATGGATGGATGGATGGATAGATAGATAAATAGATAGATAGATGAATAGATGAATATATAGATACATGAGTTTAAACAACTTTTTGTTAAAAAAAAAAAAGTTTTTGTTTGAAAAAGTGAATGTTTTTAGGCCTGTGTTATACATGGATGGATGGAGTGATGGAGTGATGGAGTGATGGATGGATGGATGGATAGATAGATGGATAGATGGATAGATGGATAGATGGATAGATGAGTTTGATCGACTGTTTGTTCATATTTTTTTATTGTTTTGTGTTAAATATTGAAAGTAGTCTTTGGACTAATGGTTAGTTTGGGTTTAGGGTTAGTTTGGGGCTATGGTTAGGTTAGGGTTAAAATGGCATATAGGTAGGGAGGTAAAAACGACTTTCACCCTCATTAGTAACCACCCTCATTTGCATAAAGGGCATCTGATTGGCCGAATCTTAACTGTCCATATATCTGCAACGGTGTGTTTTATCTGTACGAAACTTGGTTTATATAGTAATTGATGTATGGCTAGTCGACTGGTGGTGGTTTGGTGCGCCTCTAGCGCCACCAGGTGTGTAGACACGGTACTGCACTTTATTTTTTAGATTTGTTTTTTTTTAACAGGGGTCTATTTTATAAATTGCTGTTGTATCTAGGGTTATTTTATATAGGGGTGGTCTATCCTGGTATATTTTGGGTAGGGTCTGTGTAGGTCCCGCCAGTGGTCAGTGTTTTTTGGTTTTGTTTTCTGTTTTTTTGTGCAGGTGGTGGGTAGGTTTAGCTGGTTAGGTGAGGTAGCGTGCCAGGCCTTTGGCCTTTGACCCTGCATCCATGCAGACGCCCTGACGCAAACTGAACTTGAGTTTTCCCCCAGCTGTTCACCTGTCAATGCAAAATGGTTGCATTTGCCGTGCATGGGTTAGAGTTAGGGTTAGGGTTAGGTAGGGAGGTAAAAACGACTTTCACCCTCATTAGTAACCACCCTCATTTGCATAAAGGGCATCTGATTGGCCGAATCTTAACTGTCCATATATCTGCAACGGTGTGTTTTATCTGTACGAAACTTGGTTTATATAGTAATTGATGTATGGCTAGTCGACTGGTGGTGGTTTGGTGCGCCTCTAGCGCCACCAGGTGTGTAGACACGGTACTGCACTTTATTTTTTAGATTTGTTTTTTTTTAACAGGGGTCTATTTTATAAATTGCTGTTGTATCTAGGGTTATTTTATATAGGGGTGGTCTATCCTGGTATATTTTGGGTAGGGTCTGTGTAGGTCCCGCCAGTGGTCAGTGTTTTTTGGTTTTGTTTTCTGTTTTTTTGTGCAGGTGGTGGGTAGGTTTAGCTGGTTAGGTGAGGTAGCGTGCCAGGCCTTTGGCCTTTGACCCTGCATCCATGCAGACGCCCTGACGCAAACTGAACTTGAGTTTTCCCCCAGCTGTTCACCTGTCAATGCAAAATGGTTGCATTTGCCGTGCATATCAGCACGAGTGCTGAAACAGCACCAATGCTGACAGGTAAGTGTCTATTTCTATAGATAGATTGATGGATGGAGTGATGGATGGATGGATGGATGGATGGATGGATGGATGGATGGATGGATGGATAGATAGGTACATGAGTTGAAACAACTTTTTGTTAAAAAAAATGTTTTTGTTAAAAAAAATGTTTTTGTTTGAAAAAGTGAATGTTTTTTAGGCCTGTGTTACATTGATGGATGGAGTGATGGAGTGATGGATGGATGGATGGATGGATGGATAGATAGATGAATAGATGAATATATAGATACATGAGTTTAAACCACTTTTTGTTAAAAAAAATATGTTTTTGTTTGAAAAAGTGAATGTTTTTAGGCCTGTGTTATACATGGATGGATGGAGTGATGGATGGATGGATGGATGGATGGATAGATAGATAAATAGATAGATAGATGAATAGATGAATATATAGATACATGAGTTTAAACAACTTTTTGTTAAAAAAAAAAAAGTTTTTGTTTGAAAAAGTGAATGTTTTTAGGCCTGTGTTATACATGGATGGATGGAGTGATGGAGTGATGGAGTGATGGATGGATGGATGGATAGATAGATGGATAGATGGATAGATGGATAGATGGATAGATGGATAGATGAGTTTGATCGACTGTTTGTTCATATTTTTTTATTGTTTTGTGTTAAATATTGAAAGTAGTCTTTGGACTAATGGTTAGTTTGGGTTTAGGGTTAGTTTGAGGCTATGGTTAGGTTAGGGTTAAAATGGCATATAGGTAGGGAGGTAAAAACGACTTTCACCCTCATTAGTAACCACCCTCATTTGCATAAAGGGCATCTGATTGGCCGAATCTTAACTGTCCATATATCTGCAACGGTGTGTTTTATCTGTACGAAACTTGGTTTATATAGTAATTGATGTATGGCTAGTCGACTGGTGGTGGTTTGGTGCGCCTCTAGCGCCACCAGGTGTGTAGACACGGTACTGCACTTTATTTTTTAGATTTGTTTTTTTTTAACAGGGGTCTATTTTATAAATTGCTGTTGTATCTAGGGTTATTTTATATAGGGGTGGTCTATCCTGGTATATTTTGGGTAGGGTCTGTGTAGGTCCCGCCAGTGGTCAGTGTTTTTTGGTTTTGTTTTCTGTTTTTTTGTGCAGGTGGTGGGTAGGTTTAGCTGGTTAGGTGAGGTAGCGTGCCAGGCCTTTGGCCTTTGACCCTGCATCCATGCAGACGCCCTGACGCAAACTGAACTTGAGTTTTCCCCCAGCTGTTCACCTGTCAATGCAAAATGGTTGCATTTGCCGTGCATATCAGCACGAGTGCTGAAACAGCACCAATGCTGACAGGTAAGTGTCTATTTCTATAGATAGATTGATGGATGGAGTGATGGATGGATGGATGGATGGATGGATGGATGGATGGATGGATGGATGGATGGATGGATAGATAGGTACATGAGTTGAAACAACTTTTTGTTAAAAAAAATGTTTTTGTTAAAAAAAATGTTTTTGTTTGAAAAAGTGAATGTTTTTTAGGCCTGTGTTACATTGATGGATGGAGTGATGGAGTGATGGATGGATGGATGGATGGATGGATAGATAGATGAATAGATGAATATATAGATACATGAGTTTAAACCACTTTTTGTTAAAAAAAATATGTTTTTGTTTGAAAAAGTGAATGTTTTTAGGCCTGTGTTATACATGGATGGATGGAGTGATGGATGGATGGATGGATGGATGGATAGATAGATAAATAGATAGATAGATGAATAGATGAATATATAGATACATGAGTTTAAACAACTTTTTGTTAAAAAAAAAAAGTTTTTGTTTGAAAAAGTGAATGTTTTTAGGCCTGTGTTATACATGGATGGATGGAGTGATGGAGTGATGGAGTGATGGATGGATGGATGGATAGATAGATGGATAGATGGATAGATGGATAGATGGATAGATGAGTTTGATCGACTGTTTGTTCATATTTTTTTATTGTTTTGTGTTAAATATTGAAAGTAGTCTTTGGACTAATGGTTAGTTTGGGTTTAGGGTTAGTTTGAGGCTATGGTTAGGTTAGGGTTAAAATGGCATATAGGTAGGGAGGTAAAAACGACTTTCACCCTCATTAGTAACCACCCTCATTTGCATAAAGGGCATCTGATTGGCCGAATCTTAACTGTCCATATATCTGCAACGGTGTGTTTTATCTGTACGAAACTTGGTTTATATAGTAATTGATGTATGGCTAGTCGACTGGTGGTGGTTTGGTGCGCCTCTAGCGCCACCAGGTGTGTAGACACGGTACTGCACTTTATTTTTTAGATTTGTTTTTTTTTAACAGGGGTCTATTTTATAAATTGCTGTTGTATCTAGGGTTATTTTATATAGGGGTGGTCTATCCTGGTATATTTTGGGTAGGGTCTGTGTAGGTCCCGCCAGTGGTCAGTGTTTTTTGGTTTTGTTTTCTGTTTTTTTGTGCAGGTGGTGGGTAGGTTTAGCTGGTTAGGTGAGGTAGCGTGCCAGGCCTTTGGCCTTTGACCCTGCATCCATGCAGACGCCCTGACGCAAACTGAACTTGAGTTTTCCCCCAGCTGTTCACCTGTCAATGCAAAATGGTTGCATTTGCCGTGCATATCAGCACGAGTGCTGAAACAGCACCAATGCTGACAGGTAAGTGTCTATTTCTATAGATAGATTGATGGATGGAGTGATGGATGGATGGATGGATGGATGGATGGATGGATGGATGGATGGATGGATGGATGGATGGATGGATGGATGGATGGATGGATAGATAGGTACATGAGTTGAAACAACTTTTTGTTAAAAAAAATGTTTTTGTTAAAAAAAATGTTTTTGTTTGAAAAAGTGAATGTTTTTTAGGCCTGTGTTACATTGATGGATGGAGTGATGGAGTGATGGATGGATGGATGGATGGATGGATGGATAGATAGATGAATAGATGAATATATAGATACATGAGTTTAAACCACTTTTTGTTAAAAAAAATATGTTTTTGTTTGAAAAAGTGAATGTTTTTAGGCCTGTGTTATACATGGATGGATGGAGTGATGGATGGATGGATGGATGGATAGATAAATAGATAGATAGATGAATAGATGAATATATAGATACATGAGTTTAAACAACTTTTTGTTAAAAAAAAAAAAGTTTTTGTTTGAAAAAGTGAATGTTTTTAGGCCTGTGTTATACATGGATGGATGGAGTGATGGAGTGATGGAGTGATGGATGGATGGATGGATAGATAGATGGATAGATGGATAGATGGATAGATGGATAGATGAGTTTGATCGACTGTTTGTTCATATTTTTTTATTGTTTTGTGTTAAATATTGAAAGTAGTCTTTGGACTAATGGTTAGTTTGGGTTTAGGGTTAGTTTGGGGCTATGGTTAGGTTAGGTTAGGGTTAAAATGGCATATAGGTAGGGAGGTAAAAACGACTTTCACCCTCATTAGTAACCACCCTCATTTGCATAAAGGGCATCTGATTGGCCGAATCTTAACTGTCCATATATCTGCAACGGTGTGTTTTATCTGTACGAAACTTGGTTTATATAGTAATTGATGTATGGCTAGTCGACTGGTGGTGGTTTGGTGCGCCTCTAGCGCCACCAGGTGTGTAGACACGGTACTGCACTTTATTTTTTAGATTTGTTTTTTTTTAACAGGGGTCTATTTTATAAATTGCTGTTGTATCTAGGGTTATTTTATATAGGGGTGGTCTATCCTGGTATATTTTGGGTAGGGTCTGTGTAGGTCCCGCCAGTGGTCAGTGTTTTTTGGTTTTGTTTTCTGTTTTTTTGTGCAGGTGGTGGGTAGGTTTAGCTGGTTAGGTGAGGTAGCGTGCCAGGCCTTTGGCCTTTGACCCTGCATCCATGCAGACGCCCTGACGCAAACTGAACTTGAGTTTTCCCCCAGCTGTTCACCTGTCAATGCAAAATGGTTGCATTTGCCGTGCATATCAGCACGAGTGCTGAAACAGCACCAATGCTGACAGGTAAGTGTCTATTTCTATAGATAGATTGATGGATGGAGTGATGGATGGATGGATGGATGGATGGATGGATGGATGGATGGATGGATGGATGGATGGATGGATAGATAGGTACATGAGTTGAAACAACTTTTTGTTAAAAAAAATGTTTTTGTTAAAAAAAATGTTTTTGTTTGAAAAAGTGAATGTTTTTTAGGCCTGTGTTACATTGATGGATGGAGTGATGGAGTGATGGATGGATGGATGGATGGATGGATAGATAGATGAATAGATGAATATATAGATACATGAGTTTAAACCACTTTTTGTTAAAAAAAATATGTTTTTGTTTGAAAAAGTGAATGTTTTTAGGCCTGTGTTATACATGGATGGATGGAGTGATGGATGGATGGATGGATGAATGGATGGATAGATAGATAAATAGATAGATAGATGAATAGATGAATATATAGATACATGAGTTTAAACAACTTTTTGTTAAAAAAAAAAAAGTTTTTGTTTGAAAAAGTGAATGTTTTTAGGCCTGTGTTATACATGGATGGATGGAGTGATGGAGTGATGGATGGATGGATGGATGGATGGATAGATAGATGGATAGATGGATAGATGGATAGATGGATAGATGAGTTTGATCGACTGTTTGTTCATATTTTTTTATTGTTTTGTGTTAAATATTGAAAGTAGTCTTTGGACTAATGGTTAGTTTGGGTTTAGGGTTAGTTTGAGGCTATGGTTAGGTTAGGGTTAAAATGGCATATAGGTAGGGAGGTAAAAACGACTTTCACCCTCATTAGTAACCACCCTCATTTGCATAAAGGGCATCTGATTGGCCGAATCTTAACTGTCCATATATCTGCAACGGTGTGTTTTATCTGTACGAAACTTGGTTTATATAGTAATTGATGTATGGCTAGTCGACTGGTGGTGGTTTGGTGCGCCTCTAGCGCCACCAGGTGTGTAGACACGGTACTGCACTTTATTTTTTAGATTTGTTTTTTTTTAACAGGGGTCTATTTTATAAATTGCTGTTGTATCTAGGGTTATTTTATATAGGGGTGGTCTATCCTGGTATATTTTGGGTAGGGTCTGTGTAGGTCCCGCCAGTGGTCAGTGTTTTTTGGTTTTGTTTTCTGTTTTTTTGTGCAGGTGGTGGGTAGGTTTAGCTGGTTAGGTGAGGTAGCGTGCCAGGCCTTTGGCCTTTGACCCTGCATCCATGCAGACGCCCTGACGCAAACTGAACTTGAGTTTTCCCCCAGCTGTTCACCTGTCAATGCAAAATGGTTGCATTTGCCGTGCATATCAGCACGAGTGCTGAAACAGCACCAATGCTGACAGGTAAGTGTCTATTTCTATAGATAGATTGATGGATGGAGTGATGGATGGATGGATGGATGGATGGATGGATGGATGGATGGATGGATGGATGGATGGATGGATGGATAGATAGGTACATGAGTTGAAACAACTTTTTGTTAAAAAAAATGTTTTTGTTAAAAAAAATGTTTTTGTTTGAAAAAGTGAATGTTTTTTAGGCCTGTGTTACATTGATGGATGGAGTGATGGAGTGATGGATGGATGGATGGATGGATGGATAGATAGATGAATAGATGAATATATAGATACATGAGTTTAAACCACTTTTTGTTAAAAAAAATATGTTTTTGTTTGAAAAAGTGAATGTTTTTAGGCCTGTGTTATACATGGATGGATGGAGTGATGGATGGATGGATGGATGGATGGATAGATAGATAAATAGATAGATAGATGAATAGATGAATATATAGATACATGAGTTTAAACAACTTTTTGTTAAAAAAAAAAAAGTTTTTGTTTGAAAAAGTGAATGTTTTTAGGCCTGTGTTATACATGGATGGATGGAGTGATGGAGTGATGGAGTGATGGATGGATGGATGGATAGATAGATGGATAGATGGATAGATGGATAGATGGATAGATGGATAGATGAGTTTGATCGACTGTTTGTTCATATTTTTTTATTGTTTTGTGTTAAATATTGAAAGTAGTCTTTGGACTAATGGTTAGTTTGGGTTTAGGGTTAGTTTGGGGCTATGGTTAGGTTAGGTTAGGGTTAAAATGGCATATAGGTAGGGAGGTAAAAACGACTTTCACCCTCATTAGTAACCACCCTCATTTGCATAAAGGGCATCTGATTGGCCGAATCTTAACTGTCCATATATCTGCAACGGTGTGTTTTATCTGTACGAAACTTGGTTTATATAGTAATTGATGTATGGCTAGTCGACTGGTGGTGGTTTGGTGCGCCTCTAGCGCCACCAGGTGTGTAGACACGGTACTGCACTTTATTTTTTAGATTTGTTTTTTTTTAACAGGGGTCTATTTTATAAATTGCTGTTGTATCTAGGGTTATTTTATATAGGGGTGGTCTATCCTGGTATATTTTGGGTAGGGTCTGTGTAGGTCCCGCCAGTGGTCAGTGTTTTTTGGTTTTGTTTTCTGTTTTTTTGTGCAGGTGGTGGGTAGGTTTAGCTGGTTAGGTGAGGTAGCGTGCCAGGCCTTTGGCCTTTGACCCTGCATCCATGCAGACGCCCTGACGCAAACTGAACTTGAGTTTTCCCCCAGCTGTTCACCTGTCAATGCAAAATGGTTGCATTTGCCGTGCATATCAGCACGAGTGCTGAAACAGCACCAATGCTGACAGGTAAGTGTCTATTTCTATAGATAGATTGATGGATGGAGTGATGGATGGATGGATGGATGGATGGATGGATGGATGGATGGATGGATGGATGGATGGATGGATGGATGGATAGATAGGTACATGAGTTGAAACAACTTTTTGTTAAAAAAAATGTTTTTGTTAAAAAAAATGTTTTTGTTTGAAAAAGTGAATGTTTTTTAGGCCTGTGTTACATTGATGGATGGAGTGATGGAGTGATGGATGGATGGATGGATGGATGGATAGATAGATGAATAGATGAATATATAGATACATGAGTTTAAACCACTTTTTGTTAAAAAAAATATGTTTTTGTTTGAAAAAGTGAATGTTTTTAGGCCTGTGTTATACATGGATGGATGGAGTGATGGATGGATGGATGAATGGATGGATAGATAGATAAATAGATAGATAGATGAATAGATGAATATATAGATACATGAGTTTAAACAACTTTTTGTTAAAAAAAAAAAAGTTTTTGTTTGAAAAAGTGAATGTTTTTAGGCCTGTGTTATACATGGATGGATGGAGTGATGGAGTGATGGATGGATGGATGGATGGATGGATAGATAGATGGATAGATGGATAGATGGATAGATGGATAGATGAGTTTGATCGACTGTTTGTTCATATTTTTTTATTGTTTTGTGTTAAATATTGAAAGTAGTCTTTGGACTAATGGTTAGTTTGGGTTTAGGGTTAGTTTGAGGCTATGGTTAGGTTAGGGTTAAAATGGCATATAGGTAGGGAGGTAAAAACGACTTTCACCCTCATTAGTAACCACCCTCATTTGCATAAAGGGCATCTGATTGGCCGAATCTTAACTGTCCATATATCTGCAACGGTGTGTTTTATCTGTACGAAACTTGGTTTATATAGTAATTGATGTATGGCTAGTCGACTGGTGGTGGTTTGGTGCGCCTCTAGCGCCACCAGGTGTGTAGACACGGTACTGCACTTTATTTTTTAGATTTGTTTTTTTTTAACAGGGGTCTATTTTATAAATTGCTGTTGTATCTAGGGTTATTTTATATAGGGGTGGTCTATCCTGGTATATTTTGGGTAGGGTCTGTGTAGGTCCCGCCAGTGGTCAGTGTTTTTTGGTTTTGTTTTCTGTTTTTTTGTGCAGGTGGTGGGTAGGTTTAGCTGGTTAGGTGAGGTAGCGTGCCAGGCCTTTGGCCTTTGACCCTGCATCCATGCAGACGCCCTGACGCAAACTGAACTTGAGTTTTCCCCCAGCTGTTCACCTGTCAATGCAAAATGGTTGCATTTGCCGTGCATATCAGCACGAGTGCTGAAACAGCACCAATGCTGACAGGTAAGTGTCTATTTCTATAGATAGATTGATGGATGGAGTGATGGATGGATGGATGGATGGATGGATGGATGGATGGATGGATGGATGGATGGATGGATGGATGGATAGATAGGTACATGAGTTGAAACAACTTTTTGTTAAAAAAAATGTTTTTGTTAAAAAAAATGTTTTTGTTTGAAAAAGTGAATGTTTTTTAGGCCTGTGTTACATTGATGGATGGAGTGATGGAGTGATGGATGGATGGATGGATGGATGGATAGATAGATGAATAGATGAATATATAGATACATGAGTTTAAACCACTTTTTGTTAAAAAAAATATGTTTTTGTTTGAAAAAGTGAATGTTTTTAGGCCTGTGTTATACATGGATGGATGGAGTGATGGATGGATGGATGGATGGATGGATAGATAGATAAATAGATAGATAGATGAATAGATGAATATATAGATACATGAGTTTAAACAACTTTTTGTTAAAAAAAAAAAAGTTTTTGTTTGAAAAAGTGAATGTTTTTAGGCCTGTGTTATACATGGATGGATGGAGTGATGGAGTGATGGAGTGATGGAGTGATGGATGGATGGATGGATAGATAGATGGATAGATGGATAGATGGATAGATGGATAGATGAGTTTGATCGACTGTTTGTTCATATTTTTTTATTGTTTTGTGTTAAATATTGAAAGTAGTCTTTGGACTAATGGTTAGTTTGGGTTTAGGGTTAGTTTGAGGCTATGGTTAGGTTAGGGTTAAAATGGCATATAGGTAGGGAGGTAAAAACGACTTTCACCCTCATTAGTAACCACCCTCATTTGCATAAAGGGCATCTGATTGGCCGAATCTTAACTGTCCATATATCTGCAACGGTGTGTTTTATCTGTACGAAACTTGGTTTATATAGTAATTGATGTATGGCTAGTCGACTGGTGGTGGTTTGGTGCGCCTCTAGCGCCACCAGGTGTGTAGACACGGTACTGCACTTTATTTTTTAGATTTGTTTTTTTTTAACAGGGGTCTATTTTATAAATTGCTGTTGTATCTAGGGTTATTTTATATAGGGGTGGTCTATCCTGGTATATTTTGGGTAGGGTCTGTGTAGGTCCCGCCAGTGGTCAGTGTTTTTTGGTTTTGTTTTCTGTTTTTTTGTGCAGGTGGTGGGTAGGTTTAGCTGGTTAGGTGAGGTAGCGTGCCAGGCCTTTGGCCTTTGACCCTGCATCCATGCAGACGCCCTGACGCAAACTGAACTTGAGTTTTCCCCCAGCTGTTCACCTGTCAATGCAAAATGGTTGCATTTGCCGTGCATATCAGCACGAGTGCTGAAACAGCACCAATGCTGACAGGTAAGTGTCTATTTCTATAGATAGATTGATGGATGGAGTGATGGATGGATGGATGGATGGATGGATGGATGGATGGATGGATGGATGGATGGATGGATGGATGGATAGATAGGTACATGAGTTGAAACAACTTTTTGTTAAAAAAAATGTTTTTGTTAAAAAAAATGTTTTTGTTTGAAAAAGTGAATGTTTTTTAGGCCTGTGTTACATTGATGGATGGAGTGATGGAGTGATGGATGGATGGATGGATGGATGGATAGATAGATGAATAGATGAATATATAGATACATGAGTTTAAACCACTTTTTGTTAAAAAAAATATGTTTTTGTTTGAAAAAGTGAATGTTTTTAGGCCTGTGTTATACATGGATGGATGGAGTGATGGATGGATGGATGGATGGATGGATAGATAGATAAATAGATAGATAGATGAATAGATGAATATATAGATACATGAGTTTAAACAACTTTTTGTTAAAAAAAAAAAAGTTTTTGTTTGAAAAAGTGAATGTTTTTAGGCCTGTGTTATACATGGATGGATGGAGTGATGGAGTGATGGAGTGATGGATGGATGGATGGATAGATAGATGGATAGATGGATAGATGGATAGATGGATAGATGAGTTTGATCGACTGTTTGTTCATATTTTTTTATTGTTTTGTGTTAAATATTGAAAGTAGTCTTTGGACTAATGGTTAGTTTGGGTTTAGGGTTAGTTTGAGGCTATGGTTAGGTTAGGGTTAAAATGGCATATAGGTAGGGAGGTAAAAACGACTTTCACCCTCATTAGTAACCACCCTCATTTGCATAAAGGGCATCTGATTGGCCGAATCTTAACTGTCCATATATCTGCAACGGTGTGTTTTATCTGTACGAAACTTGGTTTATATAGTAATTGATGTATGGCTAGTCGACTGGTGGTGGTTTGGTGCGCCTCTAGCGCCACCAGGTGTGTAGACACGGTACTGCACTTTATTTTTTAGATTTGTTTTTTTTTAACAGGGGTCTATTTTATAAATTGCTGTTGTATCTAGGGTTATTTTATATAGGGGTGGTCTATCCTGGTATATTTTGGGTAGGGTCTGTGTAGGTCCCGCCAGTGGTCAGTGTTTTTTGGTTTTGTTTTCTGTTTTTTTGTGCAGGTGGTGGGTAGGTTTAGCTGGTTAGGTGAGGTAGCGTGCCAGGCCTTTGGCCTTTGACCCTGCATCCATGCAGACGCCCTGACGCAAACTGAACTTGAGTTTTCCCCCAGCTGTTCACCTGTCAATGCAAAATGGTTGCATTTGCCGTGCATATCAGCACGAGTGCTGAAACAGCACCAATGCTGACAGGTAAGTGTCTATTTCTATAGATAGATTGATGGATGGAGTGATGGATGGATGGATGGATGGATGGATGGATGGATGGATGGATGGATGGATGGATAGATAGGTACATGAGTTGAAACAACTTTTTGTTAAAAAAAATGTTTTTGTTAAAAAAAATTTTTTTGTTTGAAAAAGTGAATGTTTTTTAGGCCTGTGTTACATTGATGGATGGAGTGATGGAGTGATGGATGGATGGATGGATGGATGGATAGATAGATGAATAGATGAATATATAGATACATGAGTTTAAACCACTTTTTGTTAAAAAAAATATGTTTTTGTTTGAAAAAGTGAATGTTTTTAGGCCTGTGTTATACATGGATGGATGGAGTGATGGATGGATGGATGGATGGATGGATAGATAGATAAATAGATAGATAGATGAATAGATGAATATATAGATACATGAGTTTAAACAACTTTTTGTTAAAAAAAAAAAAGTTTTTGTTTGAAAAAGTGAATGTTTTTAGGCCTGTGTTATACATGGATGGATGGAGTGATGGAGTGATGGAGTGATGGATGGATGGATGGATAGATAGATGGATAGATGGATAGATGGATAGATGGATAGATGAGTTTGATCGACTGTTTGTTCATATTTTTTTATTGTTTTGTGTTAAATATTGAAAGTAGTCTTTGGACTAATGGTTAGTTTGGGTTTAGGGTTAGTTTGGGGCTATGGTTAGGTTAGGGTTAAAATGGCATATAGGTAGGGAGGTAAAAACGACTTTCACCCTCATTAGTAACCACCCTCATTTGCATAAAGGGCATCTGATTGGCCGAATCTTAACTGTCCATATATCTGCAACGGTGTGTTTTATCTGTACGAAACTTGGTTTATATAGTAATTGATGTATGGCTAGTCGACTGGTGGTGGTTTGGTGCGCCTCTAGCGCCACCAGGTGTGTAGACACGGTACTGCACTTTATTTTTTAGATTTGTTTTTTTTTAACAGGGGTCTATTTTATAAATTGCTGTTGTATCTAGGGTTATTTTATATAGGGGTGGTCTATCCTGGTATATTTTGGGTAGGGTCTGTGTAGGTCCCGCCAGTGGTCAGTGTTTTTTGGTTTTGTTTTCTGTTTTTTTGTGCAGGTGGTGGGTAGGTTTAGCTGGTTAGGTGAGGTAGCGTGCCAGGCCTTTGGCCTTTGACCCTGCATCCATGCAGACGCCCTGACGCAAACTGAACTTGAGTTTTCCCCCAGCTGTTCACCTGTCAATGCAAAATGGTTGCATTTGCCGTGCATGGGTTAGAGTTAGGGTTAGGGTTAGGTAGGGAGGTAAAAACGACTTTCACCCTCATTAGTAACCACCCTCATTTGCATAAAGGGCATCTGATTGGCCGAATCTTAACTGTCCATATATCTGCAACGGTGTGTTTTATCTGTACGAAACTTGGTTTATATAGTAATTGATGTATGGCTAGTCGACTGGTGGTGGTTTGGTGCGCCTCTAGCGCCACCAGGTGTGTAGACACGGTACTGCACTTTATTTTTTAGATTTGTTTTTTTTTAACAGGGGTCTATTTTATAAATTGCTGTTGTATCTAGGGTTATTTTATATAGGGGTGGTCTATCCTGGTATATTTTGGGTAGGGTCTGTGTAGGTCCCGCCAGTGGTCAGTGTTTTTTGGTTTTGTTTTCTGTTTTTTTGTGCAGGTGGTGGGTAGGTTTAGCTGGTTAGGTGAGGTAGCGTGCCAGGCCTTTGGCCTTTGACCCTGCATCCATGCAGACGCCCTGACGCAAACTGAACTTGAGTTTTCCCCCAGCTGTTCACCTGTCAATGCAAAATGGTTGCATTTGCCGTGCATATCAGCACGAGTGCTGAAACAGCACCAATGCTGACAGGTAAGTGTCTATTTCTATAGATAGATTGATGGATGGAGTGATGGATGGATGGATGGATGGATGGATGGATGGATGGATGGATGGATGGATAGATAGGTACATGAGTTGAAACAACTTTTTGTTAAAAAAAATGTTTTTGTTAAAAAAAATGTTTTTGTTTGAAAAAGTGAATGTTTTTTAGGCCTGTGTTACATTGATGGATGGAGTGATGGAGTGATGGATGGATGGATGGATGGATGGATAGATAGATGAATAGATGAATATATAGATACATGAGTTTAAACCACTTTTTGTTAAAAAAAATATGTTTTTGTTTGAAAAAGTGAATGTTTTTAGGCCTGTGTTATACATGGATGGATGGAGTGATGGATGGATGGATGGATGGATGGATAGATAGATAAATAGATAGATAGATGAATAGATGAATATATAGATACATGAGTTTAAACAACTTTTTGTTAAAAAAAAAAAAGTTTTTGTTTGAAAAAGTGAATGTTTTTAGGCCTGTGTTATACATGGATGGATGGAGTGATGGAGTGATGGAGTGATGGATGGATGGATGGATAGATAGATGGATAGATGGATAGATGGATAGATGGATAGATGGATAGATGAGTTTGATCGACTGTTTGTTCATATTTTTTTATTGTTTTGTGTTAAATATTGAAAGTAGTCTTTGGACTAATGGTTAGTTTGGGTTTAGGGTTAGTTTGAGGCTATGGTTAGGTTAGGGTTAAAATGGCATATAGGTAGGGAGGTAAAAACGACTTTCACCCTCATTAGTAACCACCCTCATTTGCATAAAGGGCATCTGATTGGCCGAATCTTAACTGTCCATATATCTGCAACGGTGTGTTTTATCTGTACGAAACTTGGTTTATATAGTAATTGATGTATGGCTAGTCGACTGGTGGTGGTTTGGTGCGCCTCTAGCGCCACCAGGTGTGTAGACACGGTACTGCACTTTATTTTTTAGATTTGTTTTTTTTTAACAGGGGTCTATTTTATAAATTGCTGTTGTATCTAGGGTTATTTTATATAGGGGTGGTCTATCCTGGTATATTTTGGGTAGGGTCTGTGTAGGTCCCGCCAGTGGTCAGTGTTTTTTGGTTTTGTTTTCTGTTTTTTTGTGCAGGTGGTGGGTAGGTTTAGCTGGTTAGGTGAGGTAGCGTGCCAGGCCTTTGGCCTTTGACCCTGCATCCATGCAGACGCCCTGACGCAAACTGAACTTGAGTTTTCCCCCAGCTGTTCACCTGTCAATGCAAAATGGTTGCATTTGCCGTGCATATCAGCACGAGTGCTGAAACAGCACCAATGCTGACAGGTAAGTGTCTATTTCTATAGATAGATTGATGGATGGAGTGATGGATGGATGGATGGATGGATGGATGGATGGATGGATGGATGGATGGATGGATGGATAGATAGGTACATGAGTTGAAACAACTTTTTGTTAAAAAAAATGTTTTTGTTAAAAAAAATGTTTTTGTTTGAAAAAGTGAATGTTTTTTAGGCCTGTGTTACATTGATGGATGGAGTGATGGAGTGATGGATGGATGGATGGATGGATGGATAGATAGATGAATAGATGAATATATAGATACATGAGTTTAAACCACTTTTTGTTAAAAAAAATATGTTTTTGTTTGAAAAAGTGAATGTTTTTAGGCCTGTGTTATACATGGATGGATGGAGTGATGGATGGATGGATGGATGGATGGATAGATAGATAAATAGAGTTAGGGTTAGGGTTAGGGTTAGGTAGGGAGGTAAAAACGACTTTCACCCTCATTAGTAACCACCCTCATTTGCATAAAGGGCATCTGATTGGCCGAATCTTAACTGTCCATATATCTGCAACGGTGTGTTTTATCTGTACGAAACTTGGTTTATATAGTAATTGATGTATGGCTAGTCGACTGGTGGTGGTTTGGTGCGCCTCTAGCGCCACCAGGTGTGTAGACACGGTACTGCACTTTATTTTTTAGATTTGTTTTTTTTTAACAGGGGTCTATTTTATAAATTGCTGTTGTATCTAGGGTTATTTTATATAGGGGTGGTCTATCCTGGTATATTTTGGGTAGGGTCTGTGTAGGTCCCGCCAGTGGTCAGTGTTTTTTGGTTTTGTTTTCTGTTTTTTTGTGCAGGTGGTGGGTAGGTTTAGCTGGTTAGGTGAGGTAGCGTGCCAGGCCTTTGGCCTTTGACCCTGCATCCATGCAGACGCCCTGACGCAAACTGAACTTGAGTTTTCCCCCAGCTGTTCACCTGTCAATGCAAAATGGTTGCATTTGCCGTGCATATCAGCACGAGTGCTGAAACAGCACCAATGCTGACAGGTAAGTGTCTATTTCTATAGATAGATTGATGGATGGAGTGATGGATGGATGGATGGATGGATGGATGGATGGATGGATGGATGGATGGATGGATGGATGGATAGATAGGTACATGAGTTGAAACAACTTTTTGTTAAAAAAAATGTTTTTGTTAAAAAAAATGTTTTTGTTTGAAAAAGTGAATGTTTTTTAGGCCTGTGTTACATTGATGGATGGAGTGATGGAGTGATGGATGGATGGATGGATGGATGGATAGATAGATGAATAGATGAATATATAGATACATGAGTTTAAACCACTTTTTGTTAAAAAAAATATGTTTTTGTTTGAAAAAGTGAATGTTTTTAGGCCTGTGTTATACATGGATGGATGGAGTGATGGATGGATGGATGGATGGATGGATAGATAGATAAATAGATAGATAGATGAATAGATGAATATATAGATACATGAGTTTAAACAACTTTTTGTTAAAAAAAAAAAAGTTTTTGTTTGAAAAAGTGAATGTTTTTAGGCCTGTGTTATACATGGATGGATGGAGTGATGGAGTGATGGAGTGATGGATGGATGGATGGATGGATAGATAGATGGATAGATGGATAGATGGATAGATGGATAGATGAGTTTGATCGACTGTTTGTTCATATTTTTTTATTGTTTTGTGTTAAATATTGAAAGTAGTCTTTGGACTAATGGTTAGTTTGGGTTTAGGGTTAGTTTGAGGCTATGGTTAGGGTTAGGGTTAGGGTTAGGGTTAGAGTTAGAGTTAGAGTTAGGGTTAGGTAGGGAGGTAAAAACGACTTTCACCCTCATTAGTAACCACCCTCATTTGCATAAAGGGCATCTGATTGGCCGAATCTTAACTGTCCATATATCTGCAACGGTGTGTTTTATCTGTACGAAACTTGGTTTATATAGTAATTGATGTATGGCTAGTCGACTGGTGGTGGTTTGGTGCGCCTCTAGCGCCACCAGGTGTGTAGACACGGTACTGCACTTTATTTTTTAGATTTGTTTTTTTTTAACAGGGGTCTATTTTATAAATTGCTGTTGTATCTAGGGTTATTTTATATAGGGGTGGTCTATCCTGGTATATTTTGGGTAGGGTCTGTGTAGGTCCCGCCAGTGGTCAGTGTTTTTTGGTTTTGTTTTCTGTTTTTTTGTGCAGGTGGTGGGTAGGTTTAGCTGGTTAGGTGAGGTAGCGTGCCAG
This sequence comes from Leuciscus leuciscus, assembly GCF_965113295.1. Lineage (NCBI taxonomy): Eukaryota > Metazoa > Chordata > Actinopteri > Cypriniformes > Leuciscidae > Leuciscus > Leuciscus leuciscus. The sequence continues at coordinate 162,315 of NW_028118514.1, forward strand.
GCCTTTGGCCTTTGACCCTGCATCCATGCAGACGCCCTGACGCAAACTGAACTTGAGTTTTCCCCCAGCTGTTCACCTGTCAATGCAAAATGGTTGCATTTGCCGTGCATATCAGCACGAGTGCTGAAACAGCACCAATGCTGACAGGTAAGTGTCTATTTCTATAGATAGATTGATGGATGGAGTGATGGATGGATGGATGGATGGATGGATGGATGGATGGATGGATGGATGGATGGATGGATGGATAGATAGGTACATGAGTTGAAACAACTTTTTGTTAAAAAAAATGTTTTTGTTAAAAAAAATGTTTTTGTTTGAAAAAGTGAATGTTTTTTAGGCCTGTGTTACATTGATGGATGGAGTGATGGAGTGATGGATGGATGGATGGATGGATGGATAGATAGATGAATAGATGAATATATAGATACATGAGTTTAAACCACTTTTTGTTAAAAAAAATATGTTTTTGTTTGAAAAAGTGAATGTTTTTAGGCCTGTGTTATACATGGATGGATGGAGTGATGGATGGATGGATGGATGGATGGATAGATAGATAAATAGAGTTAGGGTTAGGGTTAGGGTTAGGTAGGGAGGTAAAAACGACTTTCACCCTCATTAGTAACCACCCTCATTTGCATAAAGGGCATCTGATTGGCCGAATCTTAACTGTCCATATATCTGCAACGGTGTGTTTTATCTGTACGAAACTTGGTTTATATAGTAATTGATGTATGGCTAGTCGACTGGTGGTGGTTTGGTGCGCCTCTAGCGCCACCAGGTGTGTAGACACGGTACTGCACTTTATTTTTTAGATTTGTTTTTTTTTAACAGGGGTCTATTTTATAAATTGCTGTTGTATCTAGGGTTATTTTATATAGGGGTGGTCTATCCTGGTATATTTTGGGTAGGGTCTGTGTAGGTCCCGCCAGTGGTCAGTGTTTTTTGGTTTTGTTTTCTGTTTTTTTGTGCAGGTGGTGGGTAGGTTTAGCTGGTTAGGTGAGGTAGCGTGCCAGGCCTTTGGCCTTTGACCCTGCATCCATGCAGACGCCCTGACGCAAACTGAACTTGAGTTTTCCCCCAGCTGTTCACCTGTCAATGCAAAATGGTTGCATTTGCCGTGCATATCAGCACGAGTGCTGAAACAGCACCAATGCTGACAGGTAAGTGTCTATTTCTATAGATAGATTGATGGATGGAGTGATGGATGGATGGATGGATGGATGGATGGATGGATGGATGGATGGATGGATGGATGGATGGATAGATAGGTACATGAGTTGAAACAACTTTTTGTTAAAAAAAATGTTTTTGTTAAAAAAAATGTTTTTGTTTGAAAAAGTGAATGTTTTTTAGGCCTGTGTTACATTGATGGATGGAGTGATGGAGTGATGGATGGATGGATGGATGGATGGATAGATAGATGAATAGATGAATATATAGATACATGAGTTTAAACCACTTTTTGTTAAAAAAAATATGTTTTTGTTTGAAAAAGTGAATGTTTTTAGGCCTGTGTTATACATGGATGGATGGAGTGATGGATGGATGGATGGATGGATGGATAGATAGATAAATAGATAGATAGATGAATAGATGAATATATAGATACATGAGTTTAAACAACTTTTTGTTAAAAAAAAAAAAGTTTTTGTTTGAAAAAGTGAATGTTTTTAGGCCTGTGTTATACATGGATGGATGGAGTGATGGAGTGATGGAGTGATGGATGGATGGATGGATGGATAGATAGATGGATAGATGGATAGATGGATAGATGGATAGATGAGTTTGATCGACTGTTTGTTCATATTTTTTTATTGTTTTGTGTTAAATATTGAAAGTAGTCTTTGGACTAATGGTTAGTTTGGGTTTAGGGTTAGTTTGAGGCTATGGTTAGGGTTAGGGTTAGGGTTAGGGTTAGAGTTAGAGTTAGAGTTAGGGTTAGGTAGGGAGGTAAAAACGACTTTCACCCTCATTAGTAACCACCCTCATTTGCATAAAGGGCATCTGATTGGCCGAATCTTAACTGTCCATATATCTGCAACGGTGTGTTTTATCTGTACGAAACTTGGTTTATATAGTAATTGATGTATGGCTAGTCGACTGGTGGTGGTTTGGTGCGCCTCTAGCGCCACCAGGTGTGTAGACACGGTACTGCACTTTATTTTTTAGATTTGTTTTTTTTTAACAGGGGTCTATTTTATAAATTGCTGTTGTATCTAGGGTTATTTTATATAGGGGTGGTCTATCCTGGTATATTTTGGGTAGGGTCTGTGTAGGTCCCGCCAGTGGTCAGTGTTTTTTGGTTTTGTTTTCTGTTTTTTTGTGCAGGTGGTGGGTAGGTTTAGCTGGTTAGGTGAGGTAGCGTGCCAGGCCTTTGGCCTTTGACCCTGCATCCATGCAGACGCCCTGACGCAAACTGAACTTGAGTTTTCCCCCAGCTGTTCACCTGTCAATGCAAAATGGTTGCATTTGCCGTGCATATCAGCACGAGTGCTGAAACAGCACCAATGCTGACAGGTAAGTGTCTATTTCTATAGATAGATTGATGGATGGAGTGATGGATGGATGGATGGATGGATGGATGGATGGATGGATGGATGGATGGATGGATGGATGGATAGATAGGTACATGAGTTGAAACAACTTTTTGTTAAAAAAAATGTTTTTGTTAAAAAAAATGTTTTTGTTTGAAAAAGTGAATGTTTTTTAGGCCTGTGTTACATTGATGGATGGAGTGATGGAGTGATGGATGGATGGATGGATGGATGGATAGATAGATGAATAGATGAATATATAGATACATGAGTTTAAACCACTTTTTGTTAAAAAAAATATGTTTTTGTTTGAAAAAGTGAATGTTTTTAGGCCTGTGTTATACATGGATGGATGGAGTGATGGATGGATGGATGGATGGATGGATAGATAGATAAATAGAGTTAGGGTTAGGGTTAGGGTTAGGTAGGGAGGTAAAAACGACTTTCACCCTCATTAGTAACCACCCTCATTTGCATAAAGGGCATCTGATTGGCCGAATCTTAACTGTCCATATATCTGCAACGGTGTGTTTTATCTGTACGAAACTTGGTTTATATAGTAATTGATGTATGGCTAGTCGACTGGTGGTGGTTTGGTGCGCCTCTAGCGCCACCAGGTGTGTAGACACGGTACTGCACTTTATTTTTTAGATTTGTTTTTTTTTAACAGGGGTCTATTTTATAAATTGCTGTTGTATCTAGGGTTATTTTATATAGGGGTGGTCTATCCTGGTATATTTTGGGTAGGGTCTGTGTAGGTCCCGCCAGTGGTCAGTGTTTTTTGGTTTTGTTTTCTGTTTTTTTGTGCAGGTGGTGGGTAGGTTTAGCTGGTTAGGTGAGGTAGCGTGCCAGGCCTTTGGCCTTTGACCCTGCATCCATGCAGACGCCCTGACGCAAACTGAACTTGAGTTTTCCCCCAGCTGTTCACCTGTCAATGCAAAATGGTTGCATTTGCCGTGCATATCAGCACGAGTGCTGAAACAGCACCAATGCTGACAGGTAAGTGTCTATTTCTATAGATAGATTGATGGATGGAGTGATGGATGGATGGATGGATGGATGGATGGATGGATGGATGGATGGATGGATGGATGGATGGATAGATAGGTACATGAGTTGAAACAACTTTTTGTTAAAAAAAATGTTTTTGTTAAAAAAAATGTTTTTGTTTGAAAAAGTGAATGTTTTTTAGGCCTGTGTTACATTGATGGATGGAGTGATGGAGTGATGGATGGATGGATGGATGGATGGATAGATAGATGAATAGATGAATATATAGATACATGAGTTTAAACCACTTTTTGTTAAAAAAAATATGTTTTTGTTTGAAAAAGTGAATGTTTTTAGGCCTGTGTTATACATGGATGGATGGAGTGATGGATGGATGGATGGATGGATGGATAGATAGATAAATAGAGTTAGGGTTAGGGTTAGGGTTAGGTAGGGAGGTAAAAACGACTTTCACCCTCATTAGTAACCACCCTCATTTGCATAAAGGGCATCTGATTGGCCGAATCTTAACTGTCCATATATCTGCAACGGTGTGTTTTATCTGTACGAAACTTGGTTTATATAGTAATTGATGTATGGCTAGTCGACTGGTGGTGGTTTGGTGCGCCTCTAGCGCCACCAGGTGTGTAGACACGGTACTGCACTTTATTTTTTAGATTTGTTTTTTTTTAACAGGGGTCTATTTTATAAATTGCTGTTGTATCTAGGGTTATTTTATATAGGGGTGGTCTATCCTGGTATATTTTGGGTAGGGTCTGTGTAGGTCCCGCCAGTGGTCAGTGTTTTTTGGTTTTGTTTTCTGTTTTTTTGTGCAGGTGGTGGGTAGGTTTAGCTGGTTAGGTGAGGTAGCGTGCCAGGCCTTAGGGTTAGGGTTAGGGTTAGGGTTAGGGTTAGGGTTAGGTAGGGAGGTAAAAACGACTTTCACCCTCATTAGTAACCACCCTCATTTGCATAAAGGGCATCTGATTGGCCGAATCTTAACTGTCCATATATCTGCAACGGTGTGTTTTATCTGTACGAAACTTGGTTTATATAGTAATTGATGTATGGCTAGTCGACTGGTGGTGGTTTGGTGCGCCTCTAGCGCCACCAGGTGTGTAGACACGGTACTGCACTTTATTTTTTAGATTTGTTTTTTTTTAACAGGGGTCTATTTTATAAATTGCTGTTGTATCTAGGGTTATTTTATATAGGGGTGGTCTATCCTGGTATATTTTGGGTAGGGTCTGTGTAGGTCCCGCCAGTGGTCAGTGTTTTTTGGTTTTGTTTTCTGTTTTTTTGTGCAGGTGGTGGGTAGGTTTAGCTGGTTAGGTGAGGTAGCGTGCCAGGCCTTTGGCCTTTGACCCTGCATCCATGCAGACGCCCTGACGCAAACTGAACTTGAGTTTTCCCCCAGCTGTTCACCTGTCAATGCAAAATGGTTGCATTTGCCGTGCATATCAGCACGAGTGCTGAAACAGCACCAATGCTGACAGGTAAGTGTCTATTTCTATAGATAGATTGATGGATGGAGTGATGGATGGATGGATGGATGGATGGATGGATGGATGGATGGATGGATGGATGGATGGATGGATAGATAGGTACATGAGTTGAAACAACTTTTTGTTAAAAAAAATGTTTTTGTTAAAAAAAATGTTTTTGTTTGAAAAAGTGAATGTTTTTTAGGCCTGTGTTACATTGATGGATGGAGTGATGGAGTGATGGATGGATGGATGGATGGATGGATAGATAGATGAATAGATGAATATATAGATACATGAGTTTAAACCACTTTTTGTTAAAAAAAATATGTTTTTGTTTGAAAAAGTGAATGTTTTTAGGCCTGTGTTATACATGGATGGATGGAGTGATGGATGGATGGATGGATGGATGGATAGATAGATAAATAGATAGATAGATGAATAGATGAATATATAGATACATGAGTTTAAACAACTTTTTGTTAAAAAAAAAAAGTTTTTGTTTGAAAAAGTGAATGTTTTTAGGCCTGTGTTATACATGGATGGATGGAGTGATGGAGTGATGGAGTGATGGATGGATGGATGGATAGATAGATGGATAGATGGATAGATGGATAGATGGATAGATGAGTTTGATCGACTGTTTGTTCATATTTTTTTATTGTTTTGTGTTAAATATTGAAAGTAGTCTTTGGACTAATGGTTAGTTTGGGTTTAGGGTTAGTTTGAGGCTATGGTTAGGTTAGGGTTAAAATGGCATATAGGTAGGGAGGTAAAAACGACTTTCACCCTCATTAGTAACCACCCTCATTTGCATAAAGGGCATCTGATTGGCCGAATCTTAACTGTCCATATATCTGCAACGGTGTGTTTTATCTGTACGAAACTTGGTTTATATAGTAATTGATGTATGGCTAGTCGACTGGTGGTGGTTTGGTGCGCCTCTAGCGCCACCAGGTGTGTAGACACGGTACTGCACTTTATTTTTTAGATTTGTTTTTTTTTAACAGGGGTCTATTTTATAAATTGCTGTTGTATCTAGGGTTATTTTATATAGGGGTGGTCTATCCTGGTATATTTTGGGTAGGGTCTGTGTAGGTCCCGCCAGTGGTCAGTGTTTTTTGGTTTTGTTTTCTGTTTTTTTGTGCAGGTGGTGGGTAGGTTTAGCTGGTTAGGTGAGGTAGCGTGCCAGGCCTTTGGCCTTTGACCCTGCATCCATGCAGACGCCCTGACGCAAACTGAACTTGAGTTTTCCCCCAGCTGTTCACCTGTCAATGCAAAATGGTTGCATTTGCCGTGCATATCAGCACGAGTGCTGAAACAGCACCAATGCTGACAGGTAAGTGTCTATTTCTATAGATAGATTGATGGATGGAGTGATGGATGGATGGATGGATGGATGGATGGATGGATGGATGGATGGATGGATGGATGGATAGATAGGTACATGAGTTGAAACAACTTTTTGTTAAAAAAAATGTTTTTGTTAAAAAAAATGTTTTTGTTTGAAAAAGTGAATGTTTTTTAGGCCTGTGTTACATTGATGGATGGAGTGATGGAGTGATGGATGGATGGATGGATGGATGGATAGATAGATGAATATATAGATACATGAGTTTAAACCACTTTTTGTTAAAAAAAATATGTTTTTGTTTGAAAAAGTGAATGTTTTTAGGCCTGTGTTATACATGGATGGATGGAGTGATGGATGGATGGATGGATGGATGGATAGATAGATAAATAGATAGATAGATGAATAGATGAATATATAGATACATGAGTTTAAACAACTTTTTGTTAAAAAAAAAAAAGTTTTTGTTTGAAAAAGTGAATGTTTTTAGGCCTGTGTTATACATGGATGGATGGAGTGATGGAGTGATGGAGTGATGGATGGATGGATGGATAGATAGATGGATAGATGGATAGATGGATAGATGGATAGATGAGTTTGATCGACTGTTTGTTCATATTTTTTTATTGTTTTGTGTTAAATATTGAAAGTAGTCTTTGGACTAATGGTTAGTTTGGGTTTAGGGTTAGTTTGAGGCTATGGTTAGGTTAGGGTTAAAATGGCATATAGGTAGGGAGGTAAAAACGACTTTCACCCTCATTAGTAACCACCCTCATTTGCATAAAGGGCATCTGATTGGCCGAATCTTAACTGTCCATATATCTGCAACGGTGTGTTTTATCTGTACGAAACTTGGTTTATATAGTAATTGATGTATGGCTAGTCGACTGGTGGTGGTTTGGTGCGCCTCTAGCGCCACCAGGTGTGTAGACACGGTACTGCACTTTATTTTTTAGATTTGTTTTTTTTTAACAGGGGTCTATTTTATAAATTGCTGTTGTATCTAGGGTTATTTTATATAGGGGTGGTCTATCCTGGTATATTTTGGGTAGGGTCTGTGTAGGTCCCGCCAGTGGTCAGTGTTTTTTGGTTTTGTTTTCTGTTTTTTTGTGCAGGTGGTGGGTAGGTTTAGCTGGTTAGGTGAGGTAGCGTGCCAGGCCTTTGGCCTTTGACCCTGCATCCATGCAGACGCCCTGACGCAAACTGAACTTGAGTTTTCCCCCAGCTGTTCACCTGTCAATGCAAAATGGTTGCATTTGCCGTGCATATCAGCACGAGTGCTGAAACAGCACCAATGCTGACAGGTAAGTGTCTATTTCTATAGATAGATTGATGGATGGAGTGATGGATGGATGGATGGATGGATGGATGGATGGATGGATGGATGGATGGATGGATAGATAGGTACATGAGTTGAAACAACTTTTTGTTAAAAAAAATGTTTTTGTTAAAAAAAATGTTTTTGTTTGAAAAAGTGAATGTTTTTTAGGCCTGTGTTACATTGATGGATGGAGTGATGGAGTGATGGATGGATGGATGGATGGATGGATAGATAGATGAATAGATGAATATATAGATACATGAGTTTAAACCACTTTTTGTTAAAAAAAATATGTTTTTGTTTGAAAAAGTGAATGTTTTTAGGCCTGTGTTATACATGGATGGATGGAGTGATGGATGGATGGATGGATGGATGGATAGATAGATAAATAGATAGATAGATGAATAGATGAATATATAGATACATGAGTTTAAACAACTTTTTGTTAAAAAAAAAAAAGTTTTTGTTTGAAAAAGTGAATGTTTTTAGGCCTGTGTTATACATGGATGGATGGAGTGATGGAGTGATGGATGGATGGATGGATGGATGGATAGATAGATGGATAGATGGATAGATGGATAGATGGATAGATGAGTTTGATCGACTGTTTGTTCATATTTTTTTATTGTTTTGTGTTAAATATTGAAAGTAGTCTTTGGACTAATGGTTAGTTTGGGTTTAGGGTTAGTTTGGGGCTATGGTTAGGTTAGGCTATGGTTAGGTTAGGGTTAAAATGGCATATAGGTAGGGAGGTAAAAACGACTTTCACCCTCATTAGTAACCACCCTCATTTGCATAAAGGGCATCTGATTGGCCGAATCTTAACTGTCCATATATCTGCAACGGTGTGTTTTATCTGTACGAAACTTGGTTTATATAGTAATTGATGTATGGCTAGTCGACTGGTGGTGGTTTGGTGCGCCTCTAGCGCCACCAGGTGTGTAGACACGGTACTGCACTTTATTTTTTAGATTTGTTTTTTTTTAACAGGGGTCTATTTTATAAATTGCTGTTGTATCTAGGGTTATTTTATATAGGGGTGGTCTATCCTGGTATATTTTGGGTAGGGTCTGTGTAGGTCCCGCCAGTGGTCAGTGTTTTTTGGTTTTGTTTTCTGTTTTTTTGTGCAGGTGGTGGGTAGGTTTAGCTGGTTAGGTGAGGTAGCGTGCCAGGCCTTTGGCCTTTGACCCTGCATCCATGCAGACGCCCTGACGCAAACTGAACTTGAGTTTTCCCCCAGCTGTTCACCTGTCAATGCAAAATGGTTGCATTTGCCGTGCATATCAGCACGAGTGCTGAAACAGCACCAATGCTGACAGGTAAGTGTCTATTTCTATAGATAGATTGATGGATGGAGTGATGGATGGATGGATGGATGGATGGATGGATGGATGGATGGATGGATGGATGGATGGATAGATAGGTACATGAGTTGAAACAACTTTTTGTTAAAAAAAATGTTTTTGTTAAAAAAAATGTTTTTGTTTGAAAAAGTGAATGTTTTTTAGGCCTGTGTTACATTGATGGATGGAGTGATGGAGTGATGGATGGATGGATGGATGGATGGATAGATAGATGAATAGATGAATATATAGATACATGAGTTTAAACCACTTTTTGTTAAAAAAAATATGTTTTTGTTTGAAAAAGTGAATGTTTTTAGGCCTGTGTTATACATGGATGGATGGAGTGATGGATGGATGGATGGATGGATGGATAGATAGATAAATAGATAGATAGATGAATAGATGAATATATAGATACATGAGTTTAAACAACTTTTTGTTAAAAAAAAAAAAGTTTTTGTTTGAAAAAGTGAATGTTTTTAGGCCTGTGTTATACATGGATGGATGGAGTGATGGAGTGATGGAGTGATGGATGGATGGATGGATAGATAGATGGATAGATGGATAGATGGATAGATGGATAGATGAGTTTGATCGACTGTTTGTTCATATTTTTTTATTGTTTTGTGTTAAATATTGAAAGTAGTCTTTGGACTAATGGTTAGTTTGGGTTTAGGGTTAGTTTGAGGCTATGGTTAGGTTAGGGTTAAAATGGCATATAGGTAGGGAGGTAAAAACGACTTTCACCCTCATTAGTAACCACCCTCATTTGCATAAAGGGCATCTGATTGGCCGAATCTTAACTGTCCATATATCTGCAACGGTGTGTTTTATCTGTACGAAACTTGGTTTATATAGTAATTGATGTATGGCTAGTCGACTGGTGGTGGTTTGGTGCGCCTCTAGCGCCACCAGGTGTGTAGACACGGTACTGCACTTTATTTTTTAGATTTGTTTTTTTTTAACAGGGGTCTATTTTATAAATTGCTGTTGTATCTAGGGTTATTTTATATAGGGGTGGTCTATCCTGGTATATTTTGGGTAGGGTCTGTGTAGGTCCCGCCAGTGGTCAGTGTTTTTTGGTTTTGTTTTCTGTTTTTTTGTGCAGGTGGTGGGTAGGTTTAGCTGGTTAGGTGAGGTAGCGTGCCAGGCCTTTGGCCTTTGACCCTGCATCCATGCAGACGCCCTGACGCAAACTGAACTTGAGTTTTCCCCCAGCTGTTCACCTGTCAATGCAAAATGGTTGCATTTGCCGTGCATATCAGCACGAGTGCTGAAACAGCACCAATGCTGACAGGTAAGTGTCTATTTCTATAGATAGATTGATGGATGGAGTGATGGATGGATGGATGGATGGATGGATGGATGGATGGATGGATGGATGGATGGATGGATGGATGGATGGATGGATGGATGGATGGATAGATAGGTACATGAGTTGAAACAACTTTTTGTTAAAAAAAATGTTTTTGTTAAAAAAAATGTTTTTGTTTGAAAAAGTGAATGTTTTTTAGGCCTGTGTTACATTGATGGATGGAGTGATGGAGTGATGGATGGATGGATGGATGGATGGATAGATAGATGAATAGATGAATATATAGATACATGAGTTTAAACCACTTTTTGTTAAAAAAAATATGTTTTTGTTTGAAAAAGTGAATGTTTTTAGGCCTGTGTTATACATGGATGGATGGAGTGATGGATGGATGGATGGATGGATGGATAGATAGATAAATAGATAGATAGATGAATAGATGAATATATAGATACATGAGTTTAAACAACTTTTTGTTAAAAAAAAAAAAGTTTTTGTTTGAAAAAGTGAATGTTTTTAGGCCTGTGTTATACATGGATGGATGGAGTGATGGAGTGATGGAGTGATGGATGGATGGATGGATAGATAGATGGATAGATGGATAGATGGATAGATGGATAGATGAGTTTGATCGACTGTTTGTTCATATTTTTTTATTGTTTTGTGTTAAATATTGAAAGTAGTCTTTGGACTAATGGTTAGTTTGGGTTTAGGGTTAGTTTGAGGCTATGGTTAGGTTAGGGTTAAAATGGCATATAGGTAGGGAGGTAAAAACGACTTTCACCCTCATTAGTAACCACCCTCATTTGCATAAAGGGCATCTGATTGGCCGAATCTTAACTGTCCATATATCTGCAACGGTGTGTTTTATCTGTACGAAACTTGGTTTATATAGTAATTGATGTATGGCTAGTCGACTGGTGGTGGTTTGGTGCGCCTCTAGCGCCACCAGGTGTGTAGACACGGTACTGCACTTTATTTTTTAGATTTGTTTTTTTTTAACAGGGGTCTATTTTATAAATTGCTGTTGTATCTAGGGTTATTTTATATAGGGGTGGTCTATCCTGGTATATTTTGGGTAGGGTCTGTGTAGGTCCCGCCAGTGGTCAGTGTTTTTTGGTTTTGTTTTCTGTTTTTTTGTGCAGGTGGTGGGTAGGTTTAGCTGGTTAGGTGAGGTAGCGTGCCAGGCCTTTGGCCTTTGACCCTGCATCCATGCAGACGCCCTGACGCAAACTGAACTTGAGTTTTCCCCCAGCTGTTCACCTGTCAATGCAAAATGGTTGCATTTGCCGTGCATATCAGCACGAGTGCTGAAACAGCACCAATGCTGACAGGTAAGTGTCTATTTCTATAGATAGATTGATGGATGGAGTGATGGATGGATGGATGGATGGATGGATGGATGGATGGATGGATGGATGGATAGATAGGTACATGAGTTGAAACAACTTTTTGTTAAAAAAAATGTTTTTGTTAAAAAAAATGTTTTTGTTTGAAAAAGTGAATGTTTTTTAGGCCTGTGTTACATTGATGGATGGAGTGATGGAGTGATGGATGGATGGATGGATGGATGGATAGATAGATGAATAGATGAATATATAGATACATGAGTTTAAACCACTTTTTGTTAAAAAAAATATGTTTTTGTTTGAAAAAGTGAATGTTTTTAGGCCTGTGTTATACATGGATGGATGGAGTGATGGATGGATGGATGGATGGATGGATAGATAGATAAATAGATAGATAGATGAATAGATGAATATATAGATACATGAGTTTAAACAACTTTTTGTTAAAAAAAAAAAAGTTTTTGTTTGAAAAAGTGAATGTTTTTAGGCCTGTGTTATACATGGATGGATGGAGTGATGGAGTGATGGATGGATGGATGGATGGATGGATAGATAGATGGATAGATGGATAGATGGATAGATGGATAGATGAGTTTGATCGACTGTTTGTTCATATTTTTTTATTGTTTTGTGTTAAATATTGAAAGTAGTCTTTGGACTAATGGTTAGTTTGGGTTTAGGGTTAGTTTGGGGCTATGGTTAGGTTAGGCTATGGTTAGGTTAGGGTTAAAATGGCATATAGGTAGGGAGGTAAAAACGACTTTCACCCTCATTAGTAACCACCCTCATTTGCATAAAGGGCATCTGATTGGCCGAATCTTAACTGTCCATATATCTGCAACGGTGTGTTTTATCTGTACGAAACTTGGTTTATATAGTAATTGATGTATGGCTAGTCGACTGGTGGTGGTTTGGTGCGCCTCTAGCGCCACCAGGTGTGTAGACACGGTACTGCACTTTATTTTTTAGATTTGTTTTTTTTTAACAGGGGTCTATTTTATAAATTGCTGTTGTATCTAGGGTTATTTTATATAGGGGTGGTCTATCCTGGTATATTTTGGGTAGGGTCTGTGTAGGTCCCGCCAGTGGTCAGTGTTTTTTGGTTTTGTTTTCTGTTTTTTTGTGCAGGTGGTGGGTAGGTTTAGCTGGTTAGGTGAGGTAGCGTGCCAGGCCTTTGGCCTTTGACCCTGCATCCATGCAGACGCCCTGACGCAAACTGAACTTGAGTTTTCCCCCAGCTGTTCACCTGTCAATGCAAAATGGTTGCATTTGCCGTGCATATCAGCACGAGTGCTGAAACAGCACCAATGCTGACAGGTAAGTGTCTATTTCTATAGATAGATTGATGGATGGAGTGATGGATGGATGGATGGATGGATGGATGGATGGATGGATGGATGGATGGATGGATGGATGATAGGTACATGAGTTGAAACAACTTTTTGTTAAAAAAAATGTTTTTGTTAAAAAAAATGTTTTTGTTTGAAAAAGTGAATGTTTTTTAGGCCTGTGTTACATTGATGGATGGAGTGATGGAGTGATGGATGGATGGATGGATGGATGGATAGATAGATGAATAGATGAATATATAGATACATGAGTTTAAACCACTTTTTGTTAAAAAAAATATGTTTTTGTTTGAAAAAGTGAATGTTTTTAGGCCTGTGTTATACATGGATGGATGGAGTGATGGATGGATGGATGGATGGATGGATAGATAGATAAATAGATAGATAGATGAATAGATGAATATATAGATACATGAGTTTAAACAACTTTTTGTTAAAAAAAAAAAAGTTTTTGTTTGAAAAAGTGAATGTTTTTAGGCCTGTGTTATACATGGATGGATGGAGTGATGGAGTGATGGAGTGATGGATGGATGGATGGATAGATAGATGGATAGATGGATAGATGGATAGATGGATAGATGAGTTTGATCGACTGTTTGTTCATATTTTTTTATTGTTTTGTGTTAAATATTGAAAGTAGTCTTTGGACTAATGGTTAGTTTGGGTTTAGGGTTAGTTTGAGGCTATGGTTAGGTTAGGGTTAAAATGGCATATAGGTAGGGAGGTAAAAACGACTTTCACCCTCATTAGTAACCACCCTCATTTGCATAAAGGGCATCTGATTGGCCGAATCTTAACTGTCCATATATCTGCAACGGTGTGTTTTATCTGTACGAAACTTGGTTTATATAGTAATTGATGTATGGCTAGTCGACTGGTGGTGGTTTGGTGCGCCTCTAGCGCCACCAGGTGTGTAGACACGGTACTGCACTTTATTTTTTAGATTTGTTTTTTTTTAACAGGGGTCTATTTTATAAATTGCTGTTGTATCTAGGGTTATTTTATATAGGGGTGGTCTATCCTGGTATATTTTGGGTAGGGTCTGTGTAGGTCCCGCCAGTGGTCAGTGTTTTTTGGTTTTGTTTTCTGTTTTTTTGTGCAGGTGGTGGGTAGGTTTAGCTGGTTAGGTGAGGTAGCGTGCCAGGCCTTTGGCCTTTGACCCTGCATCCATGCAGACGCCCTGACGCAAACTGAACTTGAGTTTTCCCCCAGCTGTTCACCTGTCAATGCAAAATGGTTGCATTTGCCGTGCATATCAGCACGAGTGCTGAAACAGCACCAATGCTGACAGGTAAGTGTCTATTTCTATAGATAGATTGATGGATGGAGTGATGGATGGATGGATGGATGGATGGATGGATGGATGGATGGATGGATGGATGGATGGATGGATGGATAGATAGGTACATGAGTTGAAACAACTTTTTGTTAAAAAAAATGTTTTTGTTAAAAAAAATGTTTTTGTTTGAAAAAGTGAATGTTTTTTAGGCCTGTGTTACATTGATGGATGGAGTGATGGAGTGATGGATGGATGGATGGATGGATGGATAGATAGATGAATAGATGAATATATAGATACATGAGTTTAAACCACTTTTTGTTAAAAAAAATATGTTTTTGTTTGAAAAAGTGAATGTTTTTAGGCCTGTGTTATACATGGATGGATGGAGTGATGGATGGATGGATGGATGGATGGATAGATAGATAAATAGATAGATAGATGAATAGATGAATATATAGATACATGAGTTTAAACAACTTTTTGTTAAAAAAAAAAAAGTTTTTGTTTGAAAAAGTGAATGTTTTTAGGCCTGTGTTATACATGGATGGATGGAGTGATGGAGTGATGGAGTGATGGATGGATGGATGGATAGATAGATGGATAGATGGATAGATGGATAGATGGATAGATGAGTTTGATCGACTGTTTGTTCATATTTTTTTATTGTTTTGTGTTAAATATTGAAAGTAGTCTTTGGACTAATGGTTAGTTTGGGTTTAGGGTTAGTTTGAGGCTATGGTTAGGTTAGGGTTAAAATGGCATATAGGTAGGGAGGTAAAAACGACTTTCACCCTCATTAGTAACCACCCTCATTTGCATAAAGGGCATCTGATTGGCCGAATCTTAACTGTCCATATATCTGCAACGGTGTGTTTTATCTGTACGAAACTTGGTTTATATAGTAATTGATGTATGGCTAGTCGACTGGTGGTGGTTTGGTGCGCCTCTAGCGCCACCAGGTGTGTAGACACGGTACTGCACTTTATTTTTTAGATTTGTTTTTTTTTAACAGGGGTCTATTTTATAAATTGCTGTTGTATCTAGGGTTATTTTATATAGGGGTGGTCTATCCTGGTATATTTTGGGTAGGGTCTGTGTAGGTCCCGCCAGTGGTCAGTGTTTTTTGGTTTTGTTTTCTGTTTTTTTGTGCAGGTGGTGGGTAGGTTTAGCTGGTTAGGTGAGGTAGCGTGCCAGGCCTTTGGCCTTTGACCCTGCATCCATGCAGACGCCCTGACGCAAACTGAACTTGAGTTTTCCCCCAGCTGTTCACCTGTCAATGCAAAATGGTTGCATTTGCCGTGCATATCAGCACGAGTGCTGAAACAGCACCAATGCTGACAGGTAAGTGTCTATTTCTATAGATAGATTGATGGATGGAGTGATGGATGGATGGATGGATGGATGGATGGATGGATGGATGGATGGATGGATGGATGGATGGATGGATAGATAGGTACATGAGTTGAAACAACTTTTTGTTAAAAAAAATGTTTTTGTTAAAAAAAATGTTTTTGTTTGAAAAAGTGAATGTTTTTTAGGCCTGTGTTACATTGATGGATGGAGTGATGGAGTGATGGATGGATGGATGGATGGATGGATAGATAGATGAATAGATGAATATATAGATACATGAGTTTAAACCACTTTTTGTTAAAAAAAATATGTTTTTGTTTGAAAAAGTGAATGTTTTTAGGCCTGTGTTATACATGGATGGATGGAGTGATGGATGGATGGATGGATGGATGGATAGATAGATAAATAGATAGATAGATGAATAGATGAATATATAGATACATGAGTTTAAACAACTTTTTGTTAAAAAAAAAAAAGTTTTTGTTTGAAAAAGTGAATGTTTTTAGGCCTGTGTTATACATGGATGGATGGAGTGATGGAGTGATGGAGTGATGGATGGATGGATGGATAGATAGATGGATAGATGGATAGATGGATAGATGGATAGATGAGTTTGATCGACTGTTTGTTCATATTTTTTTATTGTTTTGTGTTAAATATTGAAAGTAGTCTTTGGACTAATGGTTAGTTTGGGTTTAGGGTTAGTTTGAGGCTATGGTTAGGTTAGGGTTAAAATGGCATATAGGTAGGGAGGTAAAAACGACTTTCACCCTCATTAGTAACCACCCTCATTTGCATAAAGGGCATCTGATTGGCCGAATCTTAACTGTCCATATATCTGCAACGGTGTGTTTTATCTGTACGAAACTTGGTTTATATAGTAATTGATGTATGGCTAGTCGACTGGTGGTGGTTTGGTGCGCCTCTAGCGCCACCAGGTGTGTAGACACGGTACTGCACTTTATTTTTTAGATTTGTTTTTTTTTAACAGGGGTCTATTTTATAAATTGCTGTTGTATCTAGGGTTATTTTATATAGGGGTGGTCTATCCTGGTATATTTTGGGTAGGGTCTGTGTAGGTCCCGCCAGTGGTCAGTGTTTTTTGGTTTTGTTTTCTGTTTTTTTGTGCAGGTGGTGGGTAGGTTTAGCTGGTTAGGTGAGGTAGCGTGCCAGGCCTTTGGCCTTTGACCCTGCATCCATGCAGACGCCCTGACGCAAACTGAACTTGAGTTTTCCCCCAGCTGTTCACCTGTCAATGCAAAATGGTTGCATTTGCCGTGCATATCAGCACGAGTGCTGAAACAGCACCAATGCTGACAGGTAAGTGTCTATTTCTATAGATAGATTGATGGATGGAGTGATGGATGGATGGATGGATGGATGGATGGATGGATGGATGGATGGATGGATGGATGGATGGATGATGGATGATAGGTACATGAGTTGAAACAACTTTTTGTTAAAAAAAATGTTTTTGTTAAAAAAAATGTTTTTGTTTGAAAAAGTGAATGTTTTTTAGGCCTGTGTTACATTGATGGATGGAGTGATGGAGTGATGGATGGATGGATGGATGGATGGATAGATAGATGAATAGATGAATATATAGATACATGAGTTTAAACCACTTTTTGTTAAAAAAAATATGTTTTTGTTTGAAAAAGTGAATGTTTTTAGGCCTGTGTTATACATGGATGGATGGAGTGATGGATGGATGGATGGATGGATGGATAGATAGATAAATAGATAGATAGATGAATAGATGAATATATAGATACATGAGTTTAAACAACTTTTTGTTAAAAAAAAAAAAGTTTTTGTTTGAAAAAGTGAATGTTTTTAGGCCTGTGTTATACATGGATGGATGGAGTGATGGAGTGATGGAGTGATGGATGGATGGATGGATAGATAGATGGATAGATGGATAGATGGATAGATGGATAGATGAGTTTGATCGACTGTTTGTTCATATTTTTTTATTGTTTTGTGTTAAATATTGAAAGTAGTCTTTGGACTAATGGTTAGTTTGGGTTTAGGGTTAGTTTGAGGCTATGGTTAGGTTAGGGTTAAAATGGCATATAGGTAGGGAGGTAAAAACGACTTTCACCCTCATTAGTAACCACCCTCATTTGCATAAAGGGCATCTGATTGGCCGAATCTTAACTGTCCATATATCTGCAACGGTGTGTTTTATCTGTACGAAACTTGGTTTATATAGTAATTGATGTATGGCTAGTCGACTGGTGGTGGTTTGGTGCGCCTCTAGCGCCACCAGGTGTGTAGACACGGTACTGCACTTTATTTTTTAGATTTGTTTTTTTTTAACAGGGGTCTATTTTATAAATTGCTGTTGTATCTAGGGTTATTTTATATAGGGGTGGTCTATCCTGGTATATTTTGGGTAGGGTCTGTGTAGGTCCCGCCAGTGGTCAGTGTTTTTTGGTTTTGTTTTCTGTTTTTTTGTGCAGGTGGTGGGTAGGTTTAGCTGGTTAGGTGAGGTAGCGTGCCAGGCCTTTGGCCTTTGACCCTGCATCCATGCAGACGCCCTGACGCAAACTGAACTTGAGTTTTCCCCCAGCTGTTCACCTGTCAATGCAAAATGGTTGCATTTGCCGTGCATATCAGCACGAGTGCTGAAACAGCACCAATGCTGACAGGTAAGTGTCTATTTCTATAGATAGATTGATGGATGGAGTGATGGATGGATGGATGGATGGATGGATGGATGGATGGATGGATGGATGGATGGATGGATGGATGGATGGAAGATAGGTACATGAGTTGAAACAACTTTTTGTTAAAAAAAATGTTTTTGTTAAAAAAAATGTTTTTGTTTGAAAAAGTGAATGTTTTTTAGGCCTGTGTTACATTGATGGATGGAGTGATGGAGTGATGGATGGATGGATGGATGGATGGATAGATAGATGAATAGATGAATATATAGATACATGAGTTTAAACCACTTTTTGTTAAAAAAAATATGTTTTTGTTTGAAAAAGTGAATGTTTTTAGGCCTGTGTTATACATGGATGGATGGAGTGATGGATGGATGGATGGATGGATGGATAGATAGATAAATAGATAGATAGATGAATAGATGAATATATAGATACATGAGTTTAAACAACTTTTTGTTAAAAAAAAAAAAGTTTTTGTTTGAAAAAGTGAATGTTTTTAGGCCTGTGTTATACATGGATGGATGGAGTGATGGAGTGATGGAGTGATGGATGGATGGATGGATAGATAGATGGATAGATGGATAGATGGATAGATGGATAGATGAGTTTGATCGACTGTTTGTTCATATTTTTTTATTGTTTTGTGTTAAATATTGAAAGTAGTCTTTGGACTAATGGTTAGTTTGGGTTTAGGGTTAGTTTGAGGCTATGGTTAGGTTAGGGTTAAAATGGCATATAGGTAGGGAGGTAAAAACGACTTTCACCCTCATTAGTAACCACCCTCATTTGCATAAAGGGCATCTGATTGGCCGAATCTTAACTGTCCATATATCTGCAACGGTGTGTTTTATCTGTACGAAACTTGGTTTATATAGTAATTGATGTATGGCTAGTCGACTGGTGGTGGTTTGGTGCGCCTCTAGCGCCACCAGGTGTGTAGACACGGTACTGCACTTTATTTTTTAGATTTGTTTTTTTTTAACAGGGGTCTATTTTATAAATTGCTGTTGTATCTAGGGTTATTTTATATAGGGGTGGTCTATCCTGGTATATTTTGGGTAGGGTCTGTGTAGGTCCCGCCAGTGGTCAGTGTTTTTTGGTTTTGTTTTCTGTTTTTTTGTGCAGGTGGTGGGTAGGTTTAGCTGGTTAGGTGAGGTAGCGTGCCAGGCCTTTGGCCTTTGACCCTGCATCCATGCAGACGCCCTGACGCAAACTGAACTTGAGTTTTCCCCCAGCTGTTCACCTGTCAATGCAAAATGGTTGCATTTGCCGTGCATATCAGCACGAGTGCTGAAACAGCACCAATGCTGACAGGTAAGTGTCTATTTCTATAGATAGATTGATGGATGGAGTGATGGATGGATGGATGGATGGATGGATGGATGGATGGATGGATGGATGGATGGATGGATGGATGATGATGAGTACATGAGTTGAAACAACTTTTTGTTAAAAAAAATGTTTTTGTTAAAAAAAATGTTTTTGTTTGAAAAAGTGAATGTTTTTTAGGCCTGTGTTACATTGATGGATGGAGTGATGGAGTGATGGATGGATGGATGGATGGATGGATAGATAGATGAATAGATGAATATATAGATACATGAGTTTAAACCACTTTTTGTTAAAAAAAATATGTTTTTGTTTGAAAAAGTGAATGTTTTTAGGCCTGTGTTATACATGGATGGATGGAGTGATGGATGGATGGATGGATGGATGGATAGATAGATAAATAGATAGATAGATGAATAGATGAATATATAGATACATGAGTTTAAACAACTTTTTGTTAAAAAAAAAAAAGTTTTTGTTTGAAAAAGTGAATGTTTTTAGGCCTGTGTTATACATGGATGGATGGAGTGATGGAGTGATGGAGTGATGGATGGATGGATGGATAGATAGATGGATAGATGGATAGATGGATAGATGGATAGATGAGTTTGATCGACTGTTTGTTCATATTTTTTTATTGTTTTGTGTTAAATATTGAAAGTAGTCTTTGGACTAATGGTTAGTTTGGGTTTAGGGTTAGTTTGAGGCTATGGTTAGGTTAGGGTTAAAATGGCATATAGGTAGGGAGGTAAAAACGACTTTCACCCTCATTAGTAACCACCCTCATTTGCATAAAGGGCATCTGATTGGCCGAATCTTAACTGTCCATATATCTGCAACGGTGTGTTTTATCTGTACGAAACTTGGTTTATATAGTAATTGATGTATGGCTAGTCGACTGGTGGTGGTTTGGTGCGCCTCTAGCGCCACCAGGTGTGTAGACACGGTACTGCACTTTATTTTTTAGATTTGTTTTTTTTTAACAGGGGTCTATTTTATAAATTGCTGTTGTATCTAGGGTTATTTTATATAGGGGTGGTCTATCCTGGTATATTTTGGGTAGGGTCTGTGTAGGTCCCGCCAGTGGTCAGTGTTTTTTGGTTTTGTTTTCTGTTTTTTTGTGCAGGTGGTGGGTAGGTTTAGCTGGTTAGGTGAGGTAGCGTGCCAGGCCTTTGGCCTTTGACCCTGCATCCATGCAGACGCCCTGACGCAAACTGAACTTGAGTTTTCCCCCAGCTGTTCACCTGTCAATGCAAAATGGTTGCATTTGCCGTGCATATCAGCACGAGTGCTGAAACAGCACCAATGCTGACAGGTAAGTGTCTATTTCTATAGATAGATTGATGGATGGAGTGATGGATGGATGGATGGATGGATGGATGGATGGATGGATGGATGGATGGATGGATGGATGGATGGATAGATAGGTACATGAGTTGAAACAACTTTTTGTTAAAAAAAATGTTTTTGTTAAAAAAAATGTTTTTGTTTGAAAAAGTGAATGTTTTTTAGGCCTGTGTTACATTGATGGATGGAGTGATGGAGTGATGGATGGATGGATGGATGGATGGATAGATAGATGAATAGATGAATATATAGATACATGAGTTTAAACCACTTTTTGTTAAAAAAAATATGTTTTTGTTTGAAAAAGTGAATGTTTTTAGGCCTGTGTTATACATGGATGGATGGAGTGATGGATGGATGGATGGATGGATGGATAGATAGATAAATAGATAGATAGATGAATAGATGAATATATAGATACATGAGTTTAAACAACTTTTTGTTAAAAAAAAAAAAGTTTTTGTTTGAAAAAGTGAATGTTTTTAGGCCTGTGTTATACATGGATGGATGGAGTGATGGAGTGATGGAGTGATGGATGGATGGATGGATAGATAGATGGATAGATGGATAGATGGATAGATGGATAGATGAGTTTGATCGACTGTTTGTTCATATTTTTTTATTGTTTTGTGTTAAATATTGAAAGTAGTCTTTGGACTAATGGTTAGTTTGGGTTTAGGGTTAGTTTGAGGCTATGGTTAGGTTAGGGTTAAAATGGCATATAGGTAGGGAGGTAAAAACGACTTTCACCCTCATTAGTAACCACCCTCATTTGCATAAAGGGCATCTGATTGGCCGAATCTTAACTGTCCATATATCTGCAACGGTGTGTTTTATCTGTACGAAACTTGGTTTATATAGTAATTGATGTATGGCTAGTCGACTGGTGGTGGTTTGGTGCGCCTCTAGCGCCACCAGGTGTGTAGACACGGTACTGCACTTTATTTTTTAGATTTGTTTTTTTTTAACAGGGGTCTATTTTATAAATTGCTGTTGTATCTAGGGTTATTTTATATAGGGGTGGTCTATCCTGGTATATTTTGGGTAGGGTCTGTGTAGGTCCCGCCAGTGGTCAGTGTTTTTTGGTTTTGTTTTCTGTTTTTTTGTGCAGGTGGTGGGTAGGTTTAGCTGGTTAGGTGAGGTAGCGTGCCAGGCCTTTGGCCTTTGACCCTGCATCCATGCAGACGCCCTGACGCAAACTGAACTTGAGTTTTCCCCCAGCTGTTCACCTGTCAATGCAAAATGGTTGCATTTGCCGTGCATATCAGCACGAGTGCTGAAACAGCACCAATGCTGACAGGTAAGTGTCTATTTCTATAGATAGATTGATGGATGGATGGAGTGATGGATGGATGGATGGATGGATGGATGGATGGATGGATGGATGGATGGATGGATGGATGGATGGATAGATAGGTACATGAGTTGAAACAACTTTTTGTTAAAAAAAATGTTTTTGTTAAAAAAAATGTTTTTGTTTGAAAAAGTGAATGTTTTTTAGGCCTGTGTTACATTGATGGATGGAGTGATGGAGTGATGGATGGATGGATGGATGGATGGATAGATAGATGAATAGATGAATATATAGATACATGAGTTTAAACCACTTTTTGTTAAAAAAAATATGTTTTTGTTTGAAAAAGTGAATGTTTTTAGGCCTGTGTTATACATGGATGGATGGAGTGATGGATGGATGGATGGATGGATGGATAGATAGATAAATAGATAGATAGATGAATAGATGAATATATAGATACATGAGTTTAAACAACTTTTTGTTAAAAAAAAAAAAGTTTTTGTTTGAAAAAGTGAATGTTTTTAGGCCTGTGTTATACATGGATGGATGGAGTGATGGAGTGATGGAGTGATGGATGGATGGATGGATAGATAGATGGATAGATGGATAGATGGATAGATGGATAGATGAGTTTGATCGACTGTTTGTTCATATTTTTTTATTGTTTTGTGTTAAATATTGAAAGTAGTCTTTGGACTAATGGTTAGTTTGGGTTTAGGGTTAGTTTGAGGCTATGGTTAGGTTAGGGTTAAAATGGCATATAGGTAGGGAGGTAAAAACGACTTTCACCCTCATTAGTAACCACCCTCATTTGCATAAAGGGCATCTGATTGGCCGAATCTTAACTGTCCATATATCTGCAACGGTGTGTTTTATCTGTACGAAACTTGGTTTATATAGTAATTGATGTATGGCTAGTCGACTGGTGGTGGTTTGGTGCGCCTCTAGCGCCACCAGGTGTGTAGACACGGTACTGCACTTTATTTTTTAGATTTGTTTTTTTTTAACAGGGGTCTATTTTATAAATTGCTGTTGTATCTAGGGTTATTTTATATAGGGGTGGTCTATCCTGGTATATTTTGGGTAGGGTCTGTGTAGGTCCCGCCAGTGGTCAGTGTTTTTTGGTTTTGTTTTCTGTTTTTTTGTGCAGGTGGTGGGTAGGTTTAGCTGGTTAGGTGAGGTAGCGTGCCAGGCCTTTGGCCTTTGACCCTGCATCCATGCAGACGCCCTGACGCAAACTGAACTTGAGTTTTCCCCCAGCTGTTCACCTGTCAATGCAAAATGGTTGCATTTGCCGTGCATATCAGCACGAGTGCTGAAACAGCACCAATGCTGACAGGTAAGTGTCTATTTCTATAGATAGATTGATGGATGGAGTGATGGATGGATGGATGGATGGATGGATGGATGGATGGATGGATGGATGGATGGATGGATGGATGGATAGATAGGTACATGAGTTGAAACAACTTTTTGTTAAAAAAAATGTTTTTGTTAAAAAAAATGTTTTTGTTTGAAAAAGTGAATGTTTTTTAGGCCTGTGTTACATTGATGGATGGAGTGATGGAGTGATGGATGGATGGATGGATGGATGGATAGATAGATGAATAGATGAATATATAGATACATGAGTTTAAACCACTTTTTGTTAAAAAAAATATGTTTTTGTTTGAAAAAGTGAATGTTTTTAGGCCTGTGTTATACATGGATGGATGGAGTGATGGATGGATGGATGGATGGATGGATAGATAGATAAATAGATAGATAGATGAATAGATGAATATATAGATACATGAGTTTAAACAACTTTTTGTTAAAAAAAAAAAAGTTTTTGTTTGAAAAAGTGAATGTTTTTAGGCCTGTGTTATACATGGATGGATGGAGTGATGGAGTGATGGAGTGATGGATGGATGGATGGATAGATAGATGGATAGATGGATAGATGGATAGATGGATAGATGAGTTTGATCGACTGTTTGTTCATATTTTTTTATTGTTTTGTGTTAAATATTGAAAGTAGTCTTTGGACTAATGGTTAGTTTGGGTTTAGGGTTAGTTTGAGGCTATGGTTAGGTTAGGGTTAAAATGGCATATAGGTAGGGAGGTAAAAACGACTTTCACCCTCATTAGTAACCACCCTCATTTGCATAAAGGGCATCTGATTGGCCGAATCTTAACTGTCCATATATCTGCAACGGTGTGTTTTATCTGTACGAAACTTGGTTTATATAGT
>NW_028118513.1:0-102500 GCF_965113295.1 Leuciscus leuciscus
AACATATGGCCTCACCCAAGAAGGAAGCTGATTACGGGCTTCGGTGCCACTGAACCTGGATTACAATTCCAGAAGATTAATATTGGAGTGCATGCTCTCCAGTCAAATTGGGAATTGCTGTTCTAGTAATTAGCGCTGACCTGTGATCACAGAGGAAGATGGCTCCGTAGTCTTCTCTGTGGCGGATCACTCTGCCAATGGCTTGATTCACAGCTCGATAGGCCTGCTGTCTGTACCACTCCTGCCCGGACAGATACTGAACAACAACACAGACCATAAGAACCTTTACATCATGATCTTAATCATCATTAAGATAATAAAAAAAAATAAAAAAAATAATACTAATAAGAATATTTATTTAATAAAATATTTGTAAAAACATTTGAAGATCATGGTATATTTTCTTTTGTTTTTTCAATGAATTATTAATACATAAAAATCACTATGTATTGGGGAGTTGTACCACAGATAATATCTATTAAAAGGTATTATCTGATAAGAGACTTCCTCTCTATTATAACATATTTGATAAAACAATTTCTTTTGAAAAAAGATTTTAGGATTTTGTGATATGGATTTTTTTTCTCTAAATTAATTTGCATTCACTGCACACACATTTTATTTGCAAACAAGGATAAAACAGAAACATAAAATGGTACATGGGTACAATATCTGCATTCCATTAAAAAACACAGTTGAGCATTTTGAAGAGCAGGTACCTTCACCCCACTAATGTTATTTTTGCACATCTCGTCCAGATACTGCATTTTAAGCACCACTCTGGGGTCCATCATCGGGGGGAAGGGAAGTCCAGTGACAACAACACCTCGACAGTACGTGTCAGCAAAATCCAACCCTTCGCTTGCCTTGGGGAAAGATGGAAAACAAGAAATGTGTTGATATTACTGGTGTCGGTTCATAAAAGTAATCTTATTGCATCAAATATTTATAGTCTCACCTTTCCTCTACATACAGCGAAGAAGCTTCCTCCGCTGGAGTTTGGGTCTTTCAGCTTGGCATAATAGCCATCAATCACCTGCAAGAGAATCCAATTTCAGAGCAGCACTGACTGAGAGCTTGTGCACATCAAGCTATGCTAGCATTTTGTTAGCATCTATATCAAATCATACTGAGTGGTTACCTCAGTAAAAGTGCCTTTACCCCTCGGTTCAACAAACATGGGCTTCACTTTCTCAATGCGACCTGCATGTCCACTAGCCTGAGAGAGTGAAGAGGATTGGTGCATAGTAAATGAAATGCTAAAGTTGGCAAAAGATGAACAAGGTACAGAAATTTTCAAAGAAACTTAAAAAAAATTTTTTTCATTAATTTAGCAATAAACCTAGCAAGAGTAAGAAACATGCTGTCTAACTTTTAAACAAATCATTCTTTTAGTTCTGTTCAAAAAATCATCAAGATTTTTTTTCTTCTCGGAATCAGTCTGAATCAAAATCACAACTCATCCCTTAAACTGATCATCTCCAATTTGAACTGGTCAGTCAGCGTCAGCAACATACTGTATATCTTTAACACGGTCAGACCGAACACACTTACCCTCCAGAACTCCAGAGTCTTATCCATCACCGGATATGAGGGGAAGAACACCAGCAGTCCATGAGGGACCAGCCGTGTCAGATTGACTGCAAACCCAATCATATGAATATCATCATGCTGATCATCAGATCATTCCTGATAAGAGTTTAAGATCAGCTGCTGTGCTAGTATAAAGATGTCTTACCAAGAGTGTTTCCCATAGACGACATGTTTTCAGGAAGAAACCTTCCAAAACAAAAGAGCAGTTTACAAGCCTCCTAATGGCTCACATTTAATCTTTCCCGAGTCATATAAACCGTGGCTCGCAAGACTGAGTGAGTAGGTTGTGGGGATGTGCAGTCAAATAAACAACAACAACAAATGTAATTTAGTTTTTCAGTTGCGAGACTTATTTTGAAAGACGTGCATAAAAGCTGATGACTCTTCTGTCAGTTTAAATAAAGCGTGTCTGAGAAAAACTTGTTGTCCTGCTTCAGTATCTGTTGTCAGGCTATGTCAGAGCCATTTTTCTGACTTGTTCTGAACCTCAGAAAAACTAACTTTCCTGTCCTGTCAGCCATTACACTGCACTCACAGGGTGCACTGCGGTGGCACACACTATATATCACTTGGTTATAAATAAAGCACAAAAAAAAAAAAAAAATGTAACGTCATAGTTATGTTGTCAATTAGTAAGCCACAAAATTACCCAAAAGTACCAGTAAATTCCGTAACTGGTACTTGTGTTAGCTGGGAAGGATTTGCATGCAGCTATGATGTTCATTCTATTAACCAGGAGCAGTTTCCATTTCATTAACAGTTTATGCTAGTATTGTTTATTTACTATGGTAACTGTTGTTTCTGTAACCCCAAAATGCCACTTTGTTTTTTACTTTGTGTCATTGTGTATATTGTTAAATGACTGTGGTGGCTCACACCATATTGTATTTAAGGGATGGTTCCCCCAAAAATGGACATTCTATCATTACTCACACTCATGTTGTTCTAAAGCCATAAGACTTTCGTTCATCTTCAGAACACAAATGAGATCTTTTTTGAGAGATTTATGTCCATCCATTGACAAGTCTAAACAACTTCCACTTTGACGCTTTAAAAAGTCCATAAAGATATCGTAAAGCTAATCCATACGAATTGAGTGGTTTAGTCCAAATTTTCTGAAGAGACTCAATAGCTTAATTTGATGAACAGATTGAATATTGGCTTTAATTCACATATAAACATTCATCACACATCAGATATGGTAAACAGAAGCTCGAGCATGTTCACTTGACGTGAGAACCAATGAGGTTCATTCTCATGTGTTAAGCAGCACGTCTGAGCTTCTACTAGAACCAATGAGGTTTGTTCTTGCACGTCAAGCAGGTTCAGTTGAGGTTCTGTTTATGTTCTGTTGATCAATGTTTATATGTGAATAAAAGACTAATTAAATCTGTCTCCTCAGAAAATTTGAACTTAAACACTTAATTCATATGGATTAGTTTTACAATCTCTTTATGAACGTTTTTCATTAAGATCATTTGTGTTCACTTCATTTGTGTTCCAAGAATGAACGAAAGCCTTCCAGGTTTGCAATGACATGAGGGTGAGTAATGACATAATTTAAAATGTGGGGTGAAATAACCCTTTAACAAAAACTATTTTAAACCTGCTATTAAACAGCCTTACCTTATAGGCTACTTTTTATTCATCAGTATTAGTCTTATCCTTAAAATTAATGTGCAGGTAAAGGAAAGTCTGATTGTATTTTTTTTATGTAAAATTCTTACAAAATTGGGGTCACGGGTTTAATGACCATGGGAGAATGTGGATCCCATGGCCAAAGCAGTAGAGAACCACTGATATAAACTTCTTCTATGGTACTTTTTGGACCTTGACAGCCTATGGTCAAATATATATTAAATTTCTCAGATCAAAATAATAGCACCTGGGTTTGAAATAGAAAGTGGGTGAATAATAAATGACAGTATAAAACAGAGGGTGTTGATGTGACTAAACAGTCCTTGATACACTACACTACTTGAAACACTCACCTCCTGTCAAAGGCCGTGCTCAACTTCACGCCGTCCGGACCTTTTTCAATGATACTGACGAAAATCTGATCAGGCTGGATGACATGAGGATTCTCCAAGGATACAGGGAAAGGACTGCAGAAAATCAGCAGAGAATTAGTATCCTACCAGCATCAACTCATAAACCTCGGCAGGGACAGCTAGAGGAGAAGAGCACGAACATTTTCATTTCACAGGTGAAGGATGAGAGCGGCGAGAGAGTTCCACTGGTCAGAATGATGCTGCGTACTCCCTGTCCGAGCAGCTCCTGCATGCTGAACCCCGGAGAAAAGCACCAGTAACTCAGCACATTCCCTATAAAATATACACACACCATTTCAATCTTTCCTAGCTTTGGCATACAATGTTGATGAGCAATATCACTTTTTTTCAGGATTTCACTGTGGAAGTGGTTTTCATGTGCACCAAGGTAAACAAAACATATAATAGTGAAGCAATAATACACATTTTGGCCTGGGTTTGCAGACAGGGCTCAGATTAAGCCATGATTAGGCCAAGACATTTAAGTGGCATTCATAAACGCGCCATAAAAAAAACTAAAAAAAAAACTAATTGGACAAGTCAAGTCAAGTATATTTGTATAGCGCTTTTCACAATACAGATTGTATCAAAACAGCTTCACAGTATTACATCTAAATAACACAACAAGGTTTGTTTCTAGTGGAAAAACGTCCACGTTTGGTAAGGCTGATCAATAGTATTATTGATTGCTTAAATTAAATATTTAATATATTATAATTAAATATAATTAAATATAATATGGTGTGCATTTTGAGACAAAACAACAGCACTCATAAGTTGCTTTCAGTTAAAACAGCTCAAACATGCATTATAGTCTGGGATTAGGCTTAAGCCTTGACTGTGAAACCAGGGGAATACATTTCAGATTCTCCATGACTGAAAAATGACATAAAAACACCCAGAATGTGTGCTCCAGTCAATAGCAATGAATAGCAAAACACATGAGGTGTAGCAAAGTGTTGAATAAGAGTCTCAAACCTTGTTTCTTTGTAGAAGAGGAAGCCCATAAATCAGTCTGCTGTTTCGTCGTGAAGTTGTTGGTGAATGGATGAATGTGGACCTGATCTCAGACACAAATTTGTAATTCAGAAGCAAGTGGGGCGGGGTGGATGAAAGACGAGTATTAAAGGAACTATCGTCTGACATACACTAGTTTAGGGTCAGTAAGAGTTTTTCATTTGAAAAAAGTCTTTTGTTCAACAAGGCTGCATTTATTTGATCAAAAAACACAGTAGAACAGCAAATTTCAATGTATTTATTTTAAACAGACATTAATCCAGTAATTATTCCTGTGATCAAAGCTGAATTTTCAGCATCATTACTCCAGTCTTCAGTGTCACATGATCCTTCTGAAATCATTCTAATATGATGATTTATAATCAATGTTTAAAACAGTTATTATAATAATATGTGGATGGAAATCCATTTTCAGGATTCTTTGATTTTGATTGCATTTATTTGAATAAAAAATATTTTGTAACATTATAAATGTCTTTACATCTTAAAATGTACCCTTTTAATTAATTTCCTTTTTATTATAAAATTTGCAACATCACATTATCACTTACTCCAACTAAAACCTGATGTCTGCAGATATTTAACAATGAAAACTCCATGAATGTGAAAATCAGTCGGAGCAAACCTTAAATTCCTTCATGCCGTTTCCCATCTGTGATGTCTTGCTGTCCTCTGTAGCTTTAGCCCCAAACACCAACTAATTCAGGACAAACACAATAAACATACGGAACATTGTCAGCTTATCTTTTTAACACGGTCTACACTTCTTACCTGGATAATATCTGCTACTTTCTGTAGTCCGCTGGTGTTCAGAAAGACACCAGGCCCTGCAAAAAAACAAAACAAAAAAAAAACATAAATGGGTCAATGTTGAACCGATAAACAGAAAGTGATATTATATTGGAGGATCAGTTGAGTAATACTCACTCCCTGCTAAATATCCTGTAATCTGCTCCATGGCTTCCACTATAGCCGTTTTATTCTCAAAGTTTACATTAGCCGTTTGAAAAAGGTCATATATGAAGCTTCAAAAGAGGAAGAGACAGAAAATGACCAGTTCAGTTTAGCTGTTGTGCATCTAAAATTGGTGATTTTATAGTCAATATAATCAAGGTCACTAATACTCATTGCCAGCACTAAACTGAATCAGATCGCAGGTTCAGTGAGGCTCCACTCACCTGGCAGGTTTGGTGATTCCTTGATTATTTGCTGGCATTTCAAAACCGTTAATGGAAGATCCCAGATCCATCAAAATTTCTGTAAGATTATTAAGTTCTCAGCAAAAATGATTTTCATTACTGAAAAAAGTATTCCAAATAACTACATAAATTCAATTTTGTAATCAAATATATACATTTCCATTTTTGAAGTGTAAGTTAACCTACGTTTTATTTTTGCAATTGTGGTGATATCCAGTTTTAATCCTGTGAAATAACAAAGGATAAAAATAATGGAGTTATTTATTGGATATATATATATATATATATATATATATATATATATATACACACACACACAAATATATAAACCACTTATTTATATAATGTTTAAAATATACATTTTAAATAGAAATATCGACGGGTTTTTTCCAAACTAACCAGAATTCAGTGATTCCACATTAAAATCTGTTTTGCTAATGTCTGAGGCATGTTCCTGAAGCAGACGATCCACGGCTTCAATGGCAGAAATCAGGTCGTGAGGGGAGAGGTCAAAAGAGGTGGACTCTTCACACATCTTCTCCTAAAAATGTACACAAACAGTAGATAGAATATAAAACAAACAAAAATATAGAACGGCTATGATATCTCAAACAACAATCAAAACACTTACAATATTATGAGCCTCGTCAAAAATAACCACAGCTCCTTTCAGCTCTATGTTGTGTGCTCTTCGACTCTGTGAAATTAACAGAAATCATAAATGTGAATAAAATAAAAAACTTTTATCCTCAAACTATACATATCAAATCAAAAATAATAATAATTAAAATATAAACTAAATGTACAATGTCATTAAAATGTCAGTAAATAAATTATTTAAATAAATAATTTCATTAAACAAGGACACATTAAGTTGATAAAAAGTGACAGTATTTCTTTTTAATGTTACATATTTTCTACTTCAAATTAATGCTGTTCTTTTGAACTTTCTATTTCATCAAATAAATGTATTACACTTTACACAAAAATATTAAGCAGCACAACTGTTTTCAACACTGACAATAATCATACATGTTTCTTGATCATCATATTAGAGTGATTTCAGAAGGATCATGTGACACTGAAGACTGGAGTAATGATGCTGAAAATTCAGCTTTGATCACAAGATTCATATTTTGAAATGTATTAAAATATTTCATTTAAAATGTCTCACCTTTGGGTCAAGCAGGTAGTTGTAAGGCATGAAGATGACATCAGCGTGTTGTTTGAGTGAGCGTGACAGGTAGTATGGACAAACTCTGTGGGAATAAACAGTCTGAGCAATGTCACTATTTACAAACACTCCAATTGGAATTAATTCAGATGCAGCACCAGCAGTTCGAAGAACACCACTATTTCTTTCAGTGCTTCAGTAAGGCAATGATAGTGTCTCACCTTTGCTTTTTGCATGTTTTCACAAGATCCTCCACATCCATGATAGTATTCATGATTTCTGTGCTTTTCTCTAAATAAAGACCCAAACCCAAAAACATAGTCAGCTATTTCTCGTAGAGTCGTACATTAACAACTAAAACCATTATAATTGAAAAAATTGTATCTAATACAATCACAAATCTCTATTGACAGGCCACCAATGTTAGTCTCATACCGTCAACATTGTTGTAGAAGACACAGGAGCGGGACGACACTTTTGCTCTGCACATGTGGACCTTGAAATAAGGCATAATGCCTTCATTAATTTGGTGTTGAGATACAGCCTCTGGTATTTTAACTGTCTGTCGTCACACATACTCACAGTGAGATACTGATCAGCATACCTTAATGTGGTTACTCTCTTGACGCATCACTTCCTGGTTTATGCAGAGCTGTTCTCTAGATCCCAAAACACAAATATTTGGCCTATAATAAAGAACAGTACCATCTGTTAATAATATTTGTAAATAAATTAATACTTTTAATCAGCAAAGATGAATTAAAATGCTCAAAAATGACAGTCAAGACATTTTTTTTTTCTTCATTTCAAATGAATGCTGTTCTTTTTTCTATTGATAAAATAATCCTGGAGAAAAAAAATTTCAACAAATATTAACATTATGATAATAAAACGAAATGTTTCATGAGCACCAAATCAGCATATTTGTTTGTGGTCAATTGTTTTTACACACACACACAAAAAGGACACTTACAAACATAATAATCTATGAATGCATATAACATAATAATTATTTATAATAATCAGTTATAATTTTTATGATAACCAGACAGTTGACGGCACCCATTGACTTTCCTCTACTATGGAAGTCAATAGATGTCTTCAACTGTTTGGTTACCAACATTCTTCAAAATATCTTCATTTGTGTTCAGCAGAGGAAAGAAACTTGTACAGGTTTGGAACAACTTGAGGGTGAGTAAATAATTACAGAATTTTCATCTTTCTGTGAACTACCCCTTTAAACATGTGATGTTAACTCAGATAGCTGACCTGTAGGATGTGTTCTTGAGCTCATTTATGACCTGTGCTAGCTGGGAATGGGTCCTGGAAGCATATATGATCTTAGGGATGTCCGTGTCATAAGCTAAAGTAAAAAAAAAACAAAGACAAGACAAAACTCATGATAATGAAACTTGGTTCTTGAAATATAATTCCTATGGTTGTCCGTAATGTCAACTGTCACTATGATTTGGTTTATAATTTCGACAACAATGTAACTTTTGAAAACACAAGCAATGTTTATAAATGTTAATGAAAATAAATCATATCAATTTTGAATCAATAAATGAAGGACAGTACTTGGAGTGTCTTTGTTGGTGACTGCTGTTCCCCTCGATGACATTGGTCTGTCAGGGAACAGCTCCGCACCGCCCATTCTCTCGGCTATCTTGCGGTCAGAGATTGTGTCTTTGAAGTTCTCTCTCCAGCCCAGCGCTGAACACAGCAGACAGAGTGTTTTACCAGTACCAGTGGGACTTTCAAGAACACCATTGACTTTCTGGAAAAGAACAAGTGCATGTCATTCTTATTAATAGAAGAATAATAGAGCATGTGTGACCTTACAGGAAGACTTTCAAATATTTATTGCATTAGATTAAAGCACTACAGCCTTCATATTATACACTAATCAAAGGGTAAGTAAAACAAAATCTCATTCTACCTTTGATAGAATGTCATTCTGCCATTGCATTTTACCTCTGATGGAAAAAGTGATTTAACTTTTTGGAAACAACAAAAAGTGGCAGACTTTTGTCTTTTTTGGCTATAACCTTAGTAGTAAAAGTAGTTTTTTTAAATTTTGAGGGTGAATCTTTTAAAGTTTTTGAGCGTATTTATTTTAAATTAAATTAAATTCCAATGTATTTGTATAGTGCTTTTCACAATACATATCATTTCAAAGCAGCTTTGCAGAAAATGCATGCAATTCAGTTATCAGTTATGCATTTCAGAAATGTACATATACACATTTACAGTTACCTAATAATGTATTAATTTAAGGCAGAACATTTAACCGGTGTTGAGTATAAATAAATGTTGCTTGCAGTGCAGTGCATGCAGGGTTGCACACAGTGTGGTGACTGAGATTCTTACATTCTGCAGGCACTCGATTACTTTTCTCATGTAGTCCTCCTGACACGTGTATGGAGTGAAGGGAAAGTCCACAGTGACTCCTCTTAGCTTAATAAGAGGCATTATCAACCAAAAGACACTGATCGCTCACATGTAAAGAGCAGCACCAAAACACTCTTAAAGGTGCTCTAAGTGACGTCACTTCTTGTTTACGTTCGAAGTATTGTCAAAAAAAAACAGAGGCTAGCTAGACCCTCCCTCCTCCTCCTCCTCATCCGCTCACAAACCCCACCCCCAAATCCTTCTTGCTTCTGGAACAATTTGTTATTATGTTTCAAAGGGCCTGTTAGCCCAGTTAGTTGTTTCTTTGGGCCACAGACTGCGTCTTTTAACAGTGTGTTCCGGGGACAGGTAAGTTAGCTAGTGGATAGTGAGGAGATGTTTGCTGCATGTGACAATACATGTTTTAAAAAACGCTTAGAGCAACTTTAAGCAAAACAAAAATAAAAAAATAAATTTATACTTTAAAAAATATACTTTAATGAACTTTAAATTGTCATCAGAAACTAATTCTACTGAAACGAATGTAAACAAAATAATCTGGCCGTGGTCTGTGAGACGCGACATGAAAAGAAGAAAAGAGTCAAATAATGATACAAACTTTCACAAATAATGCGTAAAGCCTTTACATCTGAAAACATTACCTGTGACAAATATGGCGCTGTCCAACTGGATAGGCAGGTAAAACTTTCTGCGTCCGGGGAGGAAACAATTCAAAAGGTAAATAAAAATCTCCACCATTTCGAGCAGCACTGAAGTCGTTCGAACCGTATAGATGAACACTCTCCCCGCTGTATATTCCAGACGTTTTCGTTGAGTTTTCGCTGAGAAATGAGCCCAAATCCACCAGCCGCTATTAGAAATGTTGGCCGCCATTGACTCGCTCAAAGTAAATGAGTGCGGCCATGTTTGTTTATATTACAATGTCTCACGTGATTTGTCCGATTTACTGACAATCTTAAAAAAATAAGCAGCACAACTATTTTCGCTTAGATCAGAGTAAAAAAAAAATACATTTGACTATATATTCACATACAAAACATGTGTGAAAAAAACATTTTACTTTCTAATAATAGCAGTTTCTCACCCATTGGAAATCACTGTTTTATAATTTATGTATTTATATAGTGTTAAATGTCAAGTTCACAGGTCAGCACCAAAGGACAATTTTTAGTAGGCTAAAAAAAAGTGAAAAAGAGCACCAATGTACAAATATATGTTTATCTTTGTGTCAATATTCATACTTGAAACACACCAGATACCAAACCTTTGTGTACAGAATATCACACATAAAGTAATCTGTCTTTATTTCTTACAGTCTCTGTCTCCACGTGATGGAGATATCACGATATCCAGAGGAGGATAGACATGTAAGTTCTTACTTTTTAGCATGTTGCTCATTTATTTTTGTTCATTGTTTACAGCGAGTTCCTCTTCACTGGAGCGGTGAGATTTGGAGAGCCATGGCTGGTATGTGCTCCACTTTATAAAGACTTCATCAGACTGTACCGCTCTGCTCTGGACACAGGAACAAACCCTTGCCACATACACACTGACTGAGAGGCGCAGACACAACACAACACGCCTCTGATGAAGTTCAAGTTCATGGAAATATGTTCAGCTGTCCATTCATATCACCTTTCACCTCACAATCCAAAGAAATGAGAAATAATATTTGGGCTGTTTATGATATATTCATTGTATGTAGTTATTAGAGCCTCACACGTGTTTGTCTTTTCCAGGTGTTTGTAGCAGGTGACCCCTACAGGTAAGTGCACTGCAAGTATAATGGACAAGCCTGATGAACACCGTGATGTTAAGCCAGTGATCCAGGGTCTGCAGAAGTTGAACCAGGAGGCAGTGTCTATTGTCTGTGTCGTGTCTGTTCAGACATGGGTATTTTTAGTTCAATGATATATTGTCAATAAGAGAATGTATTGTTTGTGTTTAATAGTATTCTTGTAGTCTCTCATCCTCCTAGCATAGAGTCCAATGAGTGTAATGCTCCAGTTATTCTAAAAATGAGATGTACATCCCACATGTTCGTGGCAAAGAACGTTTCAAAATGTAACCTAATTATTTATATTGTCCTGGCTGAAGCCATTAGGGGGACAGATAACGGGGAGTCAGTCTCATACTTATTCAGTCGTGTCCTTTTGTAGTTCCCCTGTATGTTCCAGGTACAGGTGTAACATTGTCGGCAGGGTGTGGCCGTATGATGAACAACAGACAACTCTCCTGCCTGCCTGATGAACACAGCGATGTGAACAACAGAAGAAGCAAGTTGACGAAAGCGTTTATGGCAAGTATTCAAGAACCACATGTATTTGATGAATGAGGTTCTTGTTGTTGTGCCCATATTTCAGGACTTGAAGAAGACTTCAAGAGTCTTCTACTTTCAGTTTTGGCCTGACTACGCCTGCTCAGCAACGTGCACGACTGCTTCAACAAAAGCATCCACAGCAGTCGCAGGAAATGGCATTGACGTCGATAAATGGGACTATTTCGCCAGGGACTGCTATCATCTGGGAATTTTTTTCTGTCTAGGGCAAAAACCTCTATATGAATGAATATGTTTGTGCAGTGCAACACAACACAATGGCCACACACCAGGGTGTGGACACTTCCATGCTCCGTAGCGCCATCTGGATCTAGATCCAGTGCAAGTTCGGGATTCGACGAAAGCGTTTTTGGCAAGTACCAATACCCAAATGTCTCCTGCTATGGCACATCAATAGAAAATCAGTTTAAAGGCTGACGTTCGAGGTTGTGGCATGTCACGATGCACATCTGTGGCCTGGCCTGTGGTAGTTTCTGGGATGGAGGTAGTCTACAGGAATAACATCGATGATGTTGAGAGATATCTCAATTCTACATGCAAATGCAGAAGCGACTGGTGCAGGCACTGACGAACACAGCGACGTGAAGCCCGTGATCCAGTGGCTGAAGCGGGTCGAACCAGAAGCGGGTCCTGGCTGAAGCTATCAGGCGGTCACACAACGGGGAGTCGGTCTCATACTACTCTCCTGCCAGGCTTTTCTGCCTTGCAACAGATGAAGCAAGTTGACGAAAGCTTTTATGGCAAGTACCAAGACTTAAAGTTTTTATTTGATTTATTTATGGTTTAACTTCATTTTTTTCTTTTATTAGGAGGCACAGGGGGTAAAATTAAAATGATGCTATCTAAAATCTTATTGTGATGAGAGATGTTTTCTTTTTGACCACAGGAGTTGTTGCAACCAAGGCCTT
The DNA here is from genome assembly GCF_965113295.1 of Leuciscus leuciscus. Taxonomy (NCBI): domain Eukaryota; kingdom Metazoa; phylum Chordata; class Actinopteri; order Cypriniformes; family Leuciscidae; genus Leuciscus; species Leuciscus leuciscus. Next base: position 12,693 of record NW_028118513.1, read on the forward strand.
TGGGAAGGAGTAAGAGGAGGTACCAGGAGGATGGGTTCGATTTGGAACCATCTGTGCTCCACTCTGTGTTCGATGGTACTCCAGTTGCCCAGACCCACAGAAGAAAGATGAGGCGCACAAGTCCAGATGAAGATGAGCAGCGAAGACGAGCACGCGGACGTCTCCCAGTACGGAAGCGCAACCAGGTATGGCACCTTAATCTTTAAGATTGAAGTGAAGTGCACTTTAAATTATACCGGTACTTTGACTTCTTTCATGCTTTTAAGACATTTAAAAATCTTTGCTTAACAGCTTGGGGACGAAAGTGACGACTGTGTTCCCTCTCAACCGTGCATTATCTGCCAAAAGTGAGGATGAAGATGAGCAGCTTGGGAGCACACGGACGTCTCCCAGGGTGGAGGCATAGACTGCAGCACTTGGACAGACTTCTGCCAGGTGTGACATGCACTTCAGACATGCACTTCAGGTTTTTTTTTTGAGTTGTTTGTAATAATTGCCATTTTGTGTTATGCACCATTTATGTATTTGTGTGGTTGCTACATTGGTTCCTGTCATCTTGCCAATTTTAGGGAGAGGCCATTCTAACCCCAAGGAGGAGATCAGGGAGATGTTCTGGCCTTCTGGATACAGGCAGCCCAGGCCCTGCGGAGAGAGAGACAGCGCAGCCACGCAGATTTTTATGTTAATCTTAAAAGATAAGCCGGCCTTTAAACTGATTTCCTATTGATGTGCTACAGCAAAAGACATTTCAGCTACAATAGATCACATTGTCTTTTGCTGTAGCACATCAATAGGAAATCAGTTTAAAGGCCGGCTTATCTTCATGTCTGATGCAAAAACTGTATTCTATATCGTGCAGGTGAAGGGTAAGGAGAGATTTGAAATGCTGAAGAAGATAAACGACAAGTGAACATATTTTCTTCTGAGATCGTGACGTCACCGTGCGCCCACTGAAATCATGAAACTTATATCGTTCTTTTCAGTTCGTCAAGACGGTTCCAACGAGCTCGGTCTGTTGAGTTTTGTTTCCGTTGAGTTTTCGCTGAGATATTTGCGTTGTGATTATAGTTCTTTAGTGCTACGAGCGCAGCCATGTAAGTTTTTGTTGCAAAGCACTCTGGGATATGACGTCTTTGCTTCTACCACGCTATTGTTAATGTGGACAAAAAAATGTCACTTCCCATAATGCATTGCAACAAAAACAAACATGTTGGCGCCGCGCTAACACGATCATTCACTACATCCTATCTGTATGTCACTCATTCTAACTTATGCACAATGCATTTAACCATCGCTTTTGAAGCTCTGCCGGATGTCGGATCTGCAGGATCAGAATACACTACAAGGGCAACGGAAAACCAGGTAAGTGCACTGCAAGTACAATGGACTGGACAAGGCTGCCGTCTGATGAACACCGTGACGTTAAGCCAGTGATCCAGGGGCTAAAGAGAGTTGAACCAGGAGGCAGTGCCTATTGTCTGTGTCGTGTCTGTTCAGACATGGGTATTTTTAGTTCAATGATATATTGTCAATAAGAGAATGTATTGTTTGTGTTTAATAGTATTCTTGTAGTCTCTCATCCTCCTAGCATAGAGTCCAATGAGTGTAATGCTCCAGTTATTCTAAAGACGAAATGTACATCCCACATGTACGTGGCAAAGAATGTTTCAAAATCCTAAAAGGGTAACCTAATTATTTCTATGGTTCTGGCTGAAGCGATTAGGCAGTCACATTACGTGGAGTCAGTCTCATACTTATTCAGTCGTGTCCTTTTGTAGTTCCCCTGTATGTTCCAGGTACAGGTGTAACATTGTCGGCAGGGTGTGGCCGTATGATGAACAACAGACAACTCTCCTGCCTGCCTGATGAACACAGCGATGTGAACAACAGAAGAAGCAAGTTGACGAAAGCGTTTATGGCAAGTATTCAAGAACCACATGTATTTGATGAATGAGGTTCTTGTTGTTGTGCCCATATTTCAGGACTTGAAGAAGACTTCAAGAGTCTTCTACTTTCAGTTTTGGCCTGACTACGCCTGCTCAGCAACGTGCACGACTGCTTCAACAAAAGCATCCACAGCAGTCGCAGGAAATGGCATTGACGTCGATAAATGGGACTATTTCGCCAGGGACTGCTATCATCTGGGAATCCATCCCCACAATTTGACGAACAACAAAATGGCCACACAGCACGGTATCAAACTCTACTGTTCAATTATTATCGCATTATGGTCTGGGACTTTTGTCAAGTGGAGGAGTCTGTTCTCCCAATATTTCTAAACTCTAGTATACCACAGTCAATGTGATTACAGTGTATTTTTATTTTCTTTCTGTCTATTGCAAAAACCTCTATACAAATGAATATGTTTGTGCAGTGCAACACAACACAATGGCCACACACCAGGGTGTGGACACTTCCATGCTCCGTAAAGCCATCTGGAACTAGATCCAATGCAAGTTCGGGATTCGGTCAGGCGTTTAAGGCAAGTACGAAAACCCCCATGTGTTCGGTGGATGAGGTTTTTGTATTTGCTGACTACTCAGTGCAGTCGTGACATTCAGGTCAGAGTCACAGCCCAGAGAGAAGTGCATATAATATGTGTATATATGATCTGAAGCTTGTGAAGATGCTTGTAAAAATGCAATAGTTTTTGTACAGGCATTTTAGACAGCACAGTCTTCAAGTAAATTTATGTTGATTCAGACTGAGCTTCCATCAAGATCATCTAGCCCTACAATCAGCAAAGTGTCAGTGAGCAGCTCCATCACAGATATTTTCTGTTAAAGACATGTGAGCAGTTACTCTAACGGTGTAATACTCTAATATATTCCTTTATTTATTAAACCGAATTTGCAGGTGAGTTCAACAATGCTGTTTTTTTGTTTGTTTTTTTTCCCCTCAGATTCCATGGTTCCGGCAGAGAGAAGCTGCTGGGAGACTGTGTCATAATCTGCGTGCCCTTTTTGGAGGAGGCCCGTCAAGAGTCACAGGGCAAGACTGAACCAGCAACTGCACATGTTGCAAATGTCCGCTTGTTATTTTGCATTTTAATGTTGCCCTGTGTTCTAGATACAACAATCCAGCAGTGACGCCCGGATGGCCTTTGAGATGGCTGCTGAGAAAAGAGCAGATTGCTGAACACGGTAAGCAATCTGAAGTCTAATGAACAAGATGGTTATTTGTAATGTTGCTACTCAAAGCAGTCATTCATTGATCTTGTAGACATGAGTCTGCTGCGTCCACGAGCCGAGAGCAGAGGATGGATGAACAAGGTTGTCCCTGCGAATTCCATCATCCGCCCCACCAAGCTACTGTGACATTAGACGTGATTGCAGCCTAGATCAACCTCTCACACCTCTGTTGGATGACTATGATGGAGGAGACAGTCCCATTTTCATGAACGCACCCCAATTCCAGTTCCCCCACTCCCCACTTATTCTGAGGTGAGTGTAAAGTATATTCGCCTAAGGTGCGGTCACATTTACCTTTGCCTAGTGAAATTTCAATAAGAATTTGCACGTTTGGGAGTTTGACATGAGGGTGGAAAAGTTTTCCAACGCAGATTTTGCTCATGGTTAAGTTGGTTACGTGGCAACGTGGTGCTGACCAACCATAGAAATTTTACCAAAATAGCACTAATGTGATTGCACCTTTAGTGTATACAATGTGAATACCAGTCGCTATTGAATATCAACATAAACTGATCTAATTTCAGCAGCTCTAGAACTGAACTGATGCCCATCATAAAAGGCTTTTTTCCCACTTTGTATTTTGTTATCTTATCCATAAACTGTGTGTTGTGGTCACATGTTAACCTATTTTACATTCAGCCCTGCAGATTTTAATGTGTAATGTATAATTACAGGTGGAATCTGTCTTCAGGTTCATGCTTGGACCCCAATGAGCCGAGCCTGTTGTTTGTTAGAGAGGTGGATAAGGTGCAAGAGTACTTTAATGTACTGACAAAAGTACTGACGGAAACGAAACTCAAAGCAGACAGTGCTCAATTATTGGAAAAGTCTCAAGAGGTCAGTACTGTGTAACAAACACATCATGTAACTGTCAACTGATAATTATCAGATAGGCTGTCTTCTGACTGTAACAGCCATTTCTTTCTCTCTTTAAGGTTCATGAAATATTATCTCGTCCAACAGCATCCACACCAAAGACAAAAGTCTCTTCAGTGACTGCAGAGACTTCATCAGTCCTTTGGACAGTATACGAGCTGGTATGTTGAAAAAGGTCAACAAGGAGTTGACAAGGTATTTTTAACTCCTTTTATCTATTAAACCAAAATCACAGGTGAGTTCAACATAACTTTTTTTTTCAGGTTCCATGGTCACGGCAGAGAAAAGCTAAATAACTATGTACAGAGAGAAGCTGCCGTGCCTCTAGCTCGTTTGGTTTGGGTGTGGGGCCCCGGTGAATTTTGGCATAATCGGCGAGTTGAGAAAATCACATTTGATGCCGTGTCACTGTGTTGCACATTTTTTCATAGAATCAAAACATATTAATATTTTTTATATATTAATATTCCAAAATATTTTTTATTATTAGGTCCCTAAATCACTCCCAGACACCAAAAGCCCAAGCCATGTACCATCCACAGAAGAATGAAGCAGACGTTGAAAGCACAAAGGTGAGAGGGTAGATTTGGGTGGGGCTTGTGTTCAACTTGAGTGCGAGTTAGGTTTTGACTTGGGTGGTTTTGACTTGGCAGGATCTCACCCACCCACCAAAATCTACCCATGTGTTCCCTTGTCTGATGTGTCATGTTGTCATTAGTTAATTGTTTCATTGTTCACAGGTGTCCCTTGTCTTGTTATTAGTCTTGTGTGTATTTAGGCCCTCTGTTTGCCACGTGTCTTTGTCAAGTTTTGTTTCACTGTTTGTTAAGCGTCATGGTTTGTTCCAAGTTCATGCCACGCTGTGCTTTTGTTTTATGATTGATCTTGGTATGTTTATTAACAAACTGCACTTGGGTTCTCATCAACACTTGCCAGCGGATCCCTTACACCTGTCTTGGTTTTTTGTTTAGTCCTAGCAGGTTCTTCCTTTATGGGCTTGCCGTACTCAAAGATTGTCAAACAATCTTAAGAGTGGCAAAGCTGGAAGTAAAGAGGATGGCCTGGGTATGGTCAGAAAACTCGGTGACAGAGAAAGGACCATGCATAGGCACTTTTGCACCCTCGGTTAATATTGAAATAATGTTCAGATTTCAACCACAAAATAATGGTGTTAATATTGCTTCAACATTACAAAGTGATGTTGTTTTTGCATCACTCTTGCACCCTCAGTAAATGGTGAAGCAATGTTGAGATTTCAACCAAAAATCAACGGTAATAGTATTTATTCAACATTACAAAGTGATATTTTATTAACATAACTTTTGCACCCTCAGTTAATGTTGAAACTGTTGAACAACAAATCAATAGTTATGCTACTGAATCAACATTACACTATGATTGATTCTACATCACCGATGCTGAATCAATACTGAAATTAACTAAAATAATCAATGGTAATATTGAATCAACGTTACACTAAGATGTTGAATCTACATCACTGCTGTTGAATTAACTCTGAAATTAACAAAAATAATCAATGGTAATATTGTTGAATCAATGTTACACTATGATGTTGAATCTACATCACTGCTGTTGAATTAACTCTGAAATTAACAGAAATAATCTTTGGTAATATTGTTTGGTAAGAAAAGTTTTTGTACAGGCATTTTAGTAAATTTATGTTCATGCAGATGGCCCCTAGGTCCCCACGCACCATCCAGTCTAAAGTTCTGATCCTGGCGTCACTGTAACATCGACCATCTGTGCTCCACGCTGTGTTCCATGGTAACAGACCGTCAGTGTGTTTTTTAATTCAGCTATGCTGCCAGATCCTGAAGGCAGACTACAGAAAAGCCAGTTGCCCAGGTAAAGCAGGTACAACTTATTATTTTAGTTATTTTTAGATTATGATGAGATCTACTTTGTACATCTCAAAGAAACAAGGCCAGTTTGACCACCTCTCTTTTACTACAGAAAAAACAATAGTAACTAAACTACAAATACTAACCTTGAATATGAATCAAAACACAAAAAGAAAGCTTGAGATTTGACTGAAAGCAAAGTGGCTTTAAGTTACATTCAAAAGCTAATTTTATCATTTTAAAATTAAGGTTTTTATTTTATTGCATTCACTGTGTAGTTTTTCATTTTAACCCCTATTATGCAAAAACATGCTACAGATGTTCCCTCTTTTTTTAATTGACAACTAGGAATAATGGAATAGGTCTCCGGCAAACTTGACAATGGTGTGAAGAGAAAGTCTTTCCGGGGAGAGGGCCTGAACCTGGAATGGCTGGACGAGTAGGCCTGGTCCAAAGGAGGACAGCAAGAAGGCCAAGCTGAGCATCAGGGGACATATATATCGTGCAGGTGAAGGGTAAGGAGAGATATGAAATGTTAAAGAAAATAAACGACAGTTTGGAACTTAGCGACGTTATGCCTCCATGTGACATGGACAAATTCAGCTCTCTGACTGAAGATGATCTGACCAAGCAGGTTCTGGAGCTCTCTGAGGAGCTGAGCAGAGGGACGCTGTGTCAGATTTTGACCTTTTTGCACAAATGAAGCAGATGATGGTGAGATGGATTTTGGCGTGGATTTAAGTCTGGATGTAAAATGGCATTTTATGGCTAGAGCCATTCTCAAATGTCAGTCATATAACTGCATTCGCAGAACTTTCAGAGGAACACAGTGATGGCGTGCCCTCGGAGACCGTCTCAGCTAATGCACCGGGCGTAGGACAGACATGCTGTCTGCCCACACAACCAGGTATGAATATAGTTCTATTGTTTCCAAGGCATCAAATTCTTGAAAGGTCACTGCTTACAGGAAATAAGTGATTGGACATGCAAAACTATGCAAATTGTTACCTCAAATGATAGAGAAATTAATCTCAATAAAAGGACAAGTGGGGCCTGACGGATCTCAGCCAAACTGCCATGCTTCAGGTAATTAAAATTTTATTCATTTTGACTCACAGTTCTGATGATGAAATCTACATTCTGCATGTAAGTGGCAAAGAGCGTTTTAGATTTCTTTCTCTGTGGGTCTCTGTACATCAGCTCAGCCAGCCACACAGCAGAAAGAGGAGGCGCACCAGCCCGTGTGCTTAAAGCACTACTGATCCCAGGAGAGAGCAGTGCTTCCTCGACCCATCCAGCATCCAGGTGAGTCATTAGAAATGACACAATTCATTCTAACACAATGTCTGGTTTTCAGTGAGTCGGAGAAGATGGTGTCTGAAAAGAAGCCCGCAGGAACGGTGTCTCCACCGACAGGGAGTCCCACTCCAGCAGCTCCGCCCTCATCAGTGCAACACAACACAATGGCCAGACACCAGGGTGTGGACACTTCCATGCTCCGTAGAGCCATCTGGAACTATATTCAGTGCTAGTTCGGGATTCGGTAAGTCTCTCCACTGCTCAACATTGAATATGTTTATTCATTCTACAAGTAACGTTTTAAAATGCTGAAGATGTCTCAGAGGCTCCCCCGGGGCCTTCAAAGAAGCCAGCAGGAGAGCATTTGTTTATGCATCTCAACAGGTCCAGGGCCAGGTGAGTCATAAAATAAAATAAAAAAATCACACACTTCCACTTGTATGTACGGCATAAGATATGACTACGGCTATAGTGGTGAATAATAATCGATACAGATTTAGATCTTAAAATCCTTTCTTGCATCTCTATAAAAAGCAGAGGTCACAGACTTGTTTTTGTTTTCCAGTGATTTGACATGCGCTTCTGGCATGTGCGCGCTGAGATGCTGGACCAAGGGAGGACATACATGCTGTACATTCTTACTTTTTACTATGTTGCTAATGTATTTTTGTTCATTGTTTACAGCGAGTTCCTCTTCACTGGAGCGGTGAGATTTGGAGAGCCATGGCTGGTATGTGCTCCGCTTTATAAAGACTTCATCAGACTGTACCGCTTTGCTCTGGACGCAGGAACAAACCTTTGCCACATACACACTGACTGTGAGACGCAGACACAGCACGCCTCTGATGAAGTTCAAATTCATGGAAATATGTTCATTCATACCCGACCAGATAGACCACAGCCACAGAAATGTAATGTATTGTCTCCCTAAGGCCTTCAGAGAGATGCTCTGGCCTTTGAACATGTGAACAGGTGGAGGTGAACTTTCACCGGCTTTCAATGAGGTTGACAACCTAATGGTCGATCTGTTGGACAACATCTCTACAAAAGTGCAGCAGTCGGACTGACTGAAGGAGATCTGACCAAAAGGTACTGGCCCAGGGACCTGATGGACCTCAGCCAAACTGCTATGCTTCAGGCATGTTTAAGGTTATTAAAAAATAAATAATTAACTCACCAGCTCATTCTTACTCACAGTTCTGATGAAGAAATCTACATTCTTCATTCGGCAAAGAGTGTTACATACTATTTATGTATTTGTGTGGTTACATACTTGGTTCCTGTTGTCTTGCCAATTTTAGGGAGATGCTCTGGCCTTGTGGATACAGACCGCCCATGCTCTGCGGAGAGAGAAGCAGCGCAACCACATATTATTATTTGTTAAGATAAGTATTAGCATTGCTTAATTTGTGTCTTCTTGTTTAAAGGGATAGTTCACCCAAAAATGAAAATTCGGTCATCATTTACTCACCCTCAAGTTGTTTCAAACCTGTAAAAAAAATTTTTTTTCTGCTGAACACAAAAGAAGATATTTTGAAAAATGTCTGTAACCAAACAGTTGATGGACCCCATTGACTTCCATAGTATTTTTTTTTCCTACTATGGAAGTCAATGGGGTCCATCAACTGTTTGGTTACAGACATTTTTCAAAATATCTTCTTTTGTGTTCAGCAGAAAAAAGAAATTCTTACAGGTTTGAAACAAAGTCATACAAGACCCATGATGACAAGACACAACCTGACACAAGACATTCATTTTGTGTTTATATATTTTTTTATTTTAATGCATTTAGGGTCCATGTGTGCGCCCGTCTTGTCTCACATCATCTCGAGTGCGGTATCTTTAGTAAACCTGTCTTGTTTTTTGTTTCGTCCTAACAGGTTCTTTCTTTATGGGCTTGCAGTACTGCCAGACAATCTTAAGAGTGGCAAAGCTGGAAGTAAAGAGGATGGCTCATGATCTGGTTTTGGGCAGAAAACTCAGGGACAGAGAAAGGACCATGCATAGGTACTACTGCGAGGCTGTCTTGGTTTTTGCCCACATGCAGCGCCCAAGAGCTGTGGAATCCTTGACGGTAAGTACATCTCTATTTTAACGACTCTACGCTTGCAATATGATGCAATGTTTACAGCACGTATGCATTAGTAAGTGACCATTTTTCGTTGTTATCTAGGATTCAGAGTGGAAAAAGAAAAAAAGTATTTCATAGTCTTGATATATACGTAGATATCAAGTACGCCCAGAGACAGGACTATCTTCTGTGTAAGTCTCCGAATCCACCAATACAGCAATGTCGCTCATTTTAACTTGACACTGCAGGTGTTTTTTGTTTGTCGCCAACAAGCGTTTACCAATGATTATGGTAATTTTTCTAAACCTTTAACACAGCAACAAACACCTACATCACACAGTTAGCCAAATGTTTGATCTTCTGGTCAAAACCACTTTTTTTTTTTTTTTTTTTTTTTTTAGTTATACAAACTATACACCAAAAAACTTTTTGTACCGTACACGTTCTCTATCAAAACGCAGCAAGCCCAACTCAAAATTGAAGTCAAAAAAGTGATCGTCTGAGTAAAGTGATTTGATTTTGTCTTTCAGCACACTTCAAAGTCCACTAGCCTTCGACCGCAAAGTTGTCAAGGCTGATTGGGCAGGAGGGGTGGAGGTCCAACTACCCAAAACCCGAGGAGATTCAACGGTTGTGGAAACCGGCTTCCAACCTCGCCACAGAGTCAGATGAGGCCATAATGAAGTGCCTGTCTGAGCAGACCTGGACAGGGCTGGCCATTCTCTCTTGGCCCAAAAGAGTTTTTGCTTCAAGTATCAGGACATAAAGGAATTTGTGCGAACTGAAGTTACTGTGGGACATCCGGCAAAGATAATTCTGCTGGAGAAGCCAGATATACCTTTCCAGGTCATAAATGGCCATGGCTTTGACACACCATTGGTCATGCAGCTGTGTGATAAATGGGGAAATCCTTTAACAGATCAGCGGCTTGAGATTGTGATGAAGAGTTAAAGATAAAGTCCTGAGTGACGTCTCAGCCTGTAGATTCACACGGAAAAGCTTGCTTCATATTAGAAAGTATAAGTGGTCCAAAAGGGGAGCATCATTTGGAATTCAGGGGATGTTTTGGCAGGAAAGGTATTGCAGGGCAAGTAATAAGACTAAATGTGATTCCTGATCCCAACAAACCCTTTTGGCACTTTGTGACATCAGTGTGGACACCCAGCTAAAATTTGATTATGGTGTTTCTCTCTCACTCATGTAATTGATTTTGTGGTTTCTGGGTTCTTAAATATTTGGCCTAGTCGAGGGGTGGCCTTGAAAATAGTTTGGTTGTGGATAATGACAGTGATTTTTTTTATGATCCGCCCCTCAACAGTGTTGGGAACTGTTTTCTTGTAAGCAAGAAAAATTGGATAATTTACTTAATTTAAAAAGAATACATGTTTTATCAATTACTGTATTTGCTTCATCCTTGGTTTAAAAAAAAAGAAAAAAACTAAAACACCACCAGGTGAGGATGTGACTATATTGGTATTGCATAACTAAAACATTCAATAATATTTTCTAGAAGATATATTTTTCTTATTTATTTTTTCACAGTCTCTGGCAGTTCATCAGTTTTGTTCTTGTTGACATCATTTTATTTATTGTTCATTTTTATGTTGTGCTTTGTTGTGTATAGTTCTTTCGTGTCCCCGGAATAAAATGTCCCTTAACTCATTGTTTAATTGCATTCTTTTCTTTTACTAATACAAGTGTTTTCATTAGGTATAAATAATACAACATATAAGCACTGCACTTCACTGGTGTACAGAATATTGCCCAACACTCACAAACTGTCACACATAGAACAGACACTTGTACGAATAAATGTGAATGAGCTGTACAGATCTAGTGATTCATTACCCCCATTCTCCAACAGAACAAGTTGGTCACTGTTGTTTGAAGTGAAGTGTCTGCTCTTCTTCAGTGTAAAAACTCAGAGAGGTCGAAGTCTGTATCACATCTATCAAACTCAAACAGACAAAATTCACAAGTTCACAAAAGGTGATATAACTAACAAAATATATGTTAATATTTTAATGCAATGGTCAAAATATTAGCCAACCCAAATCACAAACATAAAATACTCTAAAACTCTACTTATTTTACATTATAATCAAATTAATATTACTGAACTGAGACGGAGCATAAATATACCCACCCACAGCCTGCAGTACACAATAGGTGTGTTCGACATCGGCTGCGGCTGGATGTAACCGATCGGCGAGAGTAGCCGCGTGCAGGCGGGGAGGAGCTGCAAACGGAGACGTGAAGTCGGACACTTTCTGGTTCCCGTATTGACCGCTCACGTGGTGTTTGCATACTTTACCACAGCTAAAGAGAAGCCCAAGAGGCGAAACTCTGTTGTGTTATGGGTAACAGTTTGTAGATGGCGCTGTGGAGGCGCGTCCGCCATTATGGACTGAAAGCTGCTGAAATCGTTAGCGATCTTATGGCACCACTTCCATTTTAGTACTGTTTATAGATCATGTGTGCACTTGCTAGATTTCACATCTTTTTTGTACCTTTCCGCCTGTAATAGGACATTCACAGATTGTTTTTGTTCTTGCCATTGAAACGTTCACTGTGTGCACTTTCACTGAAGATGTTGAAAAAACAAGTTGTTAATATTTTTGTGATATTCTATGTAAGATTAACTGTCTTTAGAAATTTTCATTTATAATTGTATTTATTTTTTTAGGGTTAGGGTTAGGGTTAGGTAGGGAGGTAAAAACGACTTTCACCCTCATTAGTAACCACCCTCATTAGCATATATGGCATCTGATTGGCCGAATCTGGCCAGTGGGTGGGTCTGTGTCCCCTGAGTGGTGTACAGTAGGTTTCACCAGATAAAAGCACTGTATTTATGAAATATGACCTTTTAATGTAATGTCCACAGACAGCATATAGGGAATCTGTCAAATAAGTTACAGGCGGGACTTTATCCAAAACATCCCAGCTGTAACTTATTTGACAGGACTCCTATATGCTGTCTGTGGACGGTTGAGTTTTATGCAAATTATGCATAATTAATGGCTGCAATGTACATCAGTGGGTGGGTCTGTGTCCCCTGAGTGGTGTACAGAAGGTTTCACCTCATAAACAGACAGCCTAGAGGCCGCGTCGAATAAGTTACAGGTGGGACTTTAACAAAAACATCCCACCTGTAACTTATTTGACAGGACCCCAGTTTTCTCGGGCCTCGAGCAAGGCGCATTAATGAGACTGGGCTCATGTGAAACTGCACAACACGAGCTTTCTCGTGATATAAAATACAGTTTGATTGCCCTTTGTAATTGCCCTTTTGATTGTGCCACTTGTCCCTCTAAGAAGTTGGACGCCGACCGCTCGGGGCCGCATAACTAGTTAGCATGCCGGAGTCTCGTTCGTTATCGGAATGAACCAGACAAATCGCTCCACCAACTAAGAACGGCCATGCACCACCACCCACAGAATCGAGAAAGAGCTATCAATCTGTCAATCCTTTCCGTGTCCGGGCCGGGTGAGCTTTCCCGTGTTGAGTCAAATTAAGCCGCAGGCTCCACTCCTGGTGGTGCCCTTCCGTCAATTCCTTTAAGTTTCAGCTTTGCAACCATACTCCCCCCGGAACCCAAAGACTCGTGGTTTCCCGCACGCTGCCCGGCGGGTCATGGGAATAACGCCAACCGGATCGCGGGTCGGCATCGTTTACGGTCGGAACTACGACGGTATCTGATCGTCTTCGAACCTCCGACTTTCGTTCTTGATTAATGAAAGGCACATAGATGGTACTAAGTAGTGGTCTGTGCTTGACAGTGGGCCTCTGGAAAGAGGCAAATTTAGGCTAATTAATTATTTTAATAACTTTTGTTATTTTATATAGTTCTTTACTATGTTTTGTTGTTAACATAAAGGAATTCACTAATGATCCTTCATGTCAAGGCGTCCTATTTCTTTCATTAGCTGCCTTGTTAGAGGAAATGGACCGGAAAGGCTTGGTGGTGAGGAACATAACTCCACTCCTTCCTGCTCCATCTTCGGTTCTCCATCTCTGCAGCGCTTCTTGATCAAGTACTTCACATCTAACCCTGCAGCCAAGGCGCTGTGTTGGCCAATGCTAGCTGCTGTCTACATTTTCAGTCACTATTCTTTCCTTCACCTGGAGGCCAACATTTAATTGAGGACGCTGTTTGATTCAAGTGTGTGAATCCAGTGTTTTTCTTAGCTGGTTAGAAGAAATGGACAGGAAGGGCTTGGTGGTGAGGAACATCCCTCCACTCCTTCCTGCGCCATCTTCCGTGCCTCAGAGCTCCTCGAGGGATGCTGAGAGCGAGCCACAAGTGGAGCCAGCGATGCCTCCACTGCCAAACCACTGGACCTGGGAAGCTACTCCAAGACTGGTGCCTATGGTCTCCCTGTGGAAGAAGATGCAGGCCATTTTTGGAGCTGATATGATGCACTGTCAGGTGTGTGCCTCACTGCTTTGTAATTTCCTGTTGCAGTACTCAAAATTCCATCAAATGTGTGTATATTCACTTCTTTTTTTTTTTTTTTGCCTTTGGCAGAGGCAAAAAGGGTAATCCAGTGAACAGAGCTAAATCCAAAAACCGAGAGACGAGCAGTGCCAACATAACCTGCATGGACTACACCGCCAGCTTTAGTCCACAGTACAGCTTCATACAAAACATGTACAATACAAACACTATACAATAACGCTTTATTGATGTTGCACATGCGCAGTTTACTGTTAGTTGACGTAATTTCATAATACAACCTTAAATGTTACAAATACTTTACCATTTACAAACGAATGCGTACATTAAGTGCTGTAAATGGATTATTCCTGCTAGCTAATGTGTAGAACATTATTGTAAAGTGTTATATATATATATATATATATATATATATATATATATATATATATATATATATATATATAGGCTATTATTACTATAATTAAACACAAATGTCGCATGAATGCAAAATAAAAAGAACTGCATTTATTAATTTATTTATAAAGATTTTAATTTTAAGAAATGCTCACAACGACTTTGTTTCCTCAGACGAAGATGGGGAATGTCTCCAGCGACAGTGGCGTGACCACTTCACCTGGAAGTGGGAGTTTGGTAAGTAGAAATAAATATTGATAGAAAATGCTTTTTCATTTGGCCAAATCTTAATCTTTAGTAACTTGATTTATAACAAATTAAAGCTTGTGGTAATAATTCAAGTCAAGTCAAGTCAAGTGAATTTATTGATTGAATTAGGGTTAGGGTTAGAGTTAGGGTTAGGGTTAGGTAGGGAGGTAAAAACGACTTTCACCCTCATTAGTAACCACCCTCATTTGCATAAAGGGCATCTGATTGGCCGAATCTTAACTGTCCATATATCTGCAACGGTGTGTTTTATCTGTACGAAACTTGGTTTATATAGTAATTGATGTATGGCTAGTCGACTGGTGGTGGTTTGGTGCGCCTCTAGCGCCACCAGGTGTGTAGACACGGTACTGCACTTTATTTTTTAGATTTGTTTTTTTTTAACAGGGGTCTATTTTATAAATTGCTGTTGTATCTAGGGTTATTTTATATAGGGGTGGTCTATCCTGGTATATTTTGGGTAGGGTCTGTGTAGGTCCCGCCAGTGGTCAGTGTTTTTTGGTTTTGTTTTCTGTTTTTTTGTGCAGGTGGTGGGTAGGTTTAGCTGGTTAGGTGAGGTAGCGTGCCAGGCCTTTGGCCTTTGACCCTGCATCCATGCAGACGCCCTGACGCAAACTGAACTTGAGTTTTCCCCCAGCTGTTCACCTGTCAATGCAAAATGGTTGCATTTGCCGTGCATATCAGCACGAGTGCTGAAACAGCACCAATGCTGACAGGTAAGTGTCTATTTCTATAGATAGATTGATGGATGGAGTGATGGATGGATGGATGGATGGATGGATGGATGGATGGATGGATGGATGGATGGATGGATGGATAGATAGGTACATGAGTTGAAACAACTTTTTGTTAAAAAAAATGTTTTTGTTAAAAAAAATGTTTTTGTTTGAAAAAGTGAATGTTTTTTAGGCCTGTGTTACATTGATGGATGGAGTGATGGAGTGATGGATGGATGGATGGATGGATGGATAGATAGATGAATAGATGAATATATAGATACATGAGTTTAAACCACTTTTTGTTAAAAAAAATATGTTTTTGTTTGAAAAAGTGAATGTTTTTAGGCCTGTGTTATACATGGATGGATGGAGTGATGGAGTGATGGATGGATGGATGGATGGATGGATGGATAGATAGATAAATAGATAGATAGATGAATAGATGAATATATAGATACATGAGTTTAAACAACTTTTTGTTAAAAAAAAAAAAGTTTTTGTTTGAAAAAGTGAATGTTTTTAGGCCTGTGTTATACATGGATGGATGGAGTGATGGAGTGATGGAGTGATGGATGGATGGATGGATAGATAGATGGATAGATGGATAGATGGATAGATGGATAGATGAGTTTGATCGACTGTTTGTTCATATTTTTTTATTGTTTTGTGTTAAATATTGAAAGTAGTCTTTGGACTAATGGTTAGTTTGGGTTTAGGGTTAGTTTGGGGCTATGGTTAGGTTAGGGTTAAAATGGCATATAGGTAGGGAGGTAAAAACGACTTTCACCCTCATTAGTAACCACCCTCATTTGCATAAAGGGCATCTGATTGGCCGAATCTTAACTGTCCATATATCTGCAACGGTGTGTTTTATCTGTACGAAACTTGGTTTATATAGTAATTGATGTATGGCTAGTCGACTGGTGGTGGTTTGGTGCGCCTCTAGCGCCACCAGGTGTGTAGACACGGTACTGCACTTTATTTTTTAGATTTGTTTTTTTTTAACAGGGGTCTATTTTATAAATTGCTGTTGTATCTAGGGTTATTTTATATAGGGGTGGTCTATCCTGGTATATTTTGGGTAGGGTCTGTGTAGGTCCCGCCAGTGGTCAGTGTTTTTTGGTTTTGTTTTCTGTTTTTTTGTGCAGGTGGTGGGTAGGTTTAGCTGGTTAGGTGAGGTAGCGTGCCAGGCCTTTGGCCTTTGACCCTGCATCCATGCAGACGCCCTGACGCAAACTGAACTTGAGTTTTCCCCCAGCTGTTCACCTGTCAATGCAAAATGGTTGCATTTGCCGTGCATATCAGCACGAGTGCTGAAACAGCACCAATGCTGACAGGTAAGTGTCTATTTCTATAGATAGATTGATGGATGGAGTGATGGATGGATGGATGGATGGATGGATGGATGGATGGATGGATGGATGGATGGATGGATGGATGGATGGATAGATAGGTACATGAGTTGAAACAACTTTTTGTTAAAAAAAATGTTTTTGTTAAAAAAAATGTTTTTGTTTGAAAAAGTGAATGTTTTTTAGGCCTGTGTTACATTGATGGATGGAGTGATGGAGTGATGGATGGATGGATGGATGGATGGATAGATAGATGAATAGATGAATATATAGATACATGAGTTTAAACCACTTTTTGTTAAAAAAAATATGTTTTTGTTTGAAAAAGTGAATGTTTTTAGGCCTGTGTTATACATGGATGGATGGAGTGATGGATGGATGGATGGATGGATGGATAGATAGATAAATAGATAGATAGATGAATAGATGAATATATAGATACATGAGTTTAAACAACTTTTTGTTAAAAAAAAAAAAGTTTTTGTTTGAAAAAGTGAATGTTTTTAGGCCTGTGTTATACATGGATGGATGGAGTGATGGAGTGATGGAGTGATGGATGGATGGATGGATAGATAGATGGATAGATGGATAGATGGATAGATGGATAGATGAGTTTGATCGACTGTTTGTTCATATTTTTTTATTGTTTTGTGTTAAATATTGAAAGTAGTCTTTGGACTAATGGTTAGTTTGGGTTTAGGGTTAGTTTGAGGCTATGGTTAGGTTAGGGTTAAAATGGCATATAGGTAGGGAGGTAAAAACGACTTTCACCCTCATTAGTAACCACCCTCATTTGCATAAAGGGCATCTGATTGGCCGAATCTTAACTGTCCATATATCTGCAACGGTGTGTTTTATCTGTACGAAACTTGGTTTATATAGTAATTGATGTATGGCTAGTCGACTGGTGGTGGTTTGGTGCGCCTCTAGCGCCACCAGGTGTGTAGACACGGTACTGCACTTTATTTTTTAGATTTGTTTTTTTTTAACAGGGGTCTATTTTATAAATTGCTGTTGTATCTAGGGTTATTTTATATAGGGGTGGTCTATCCTGGTATATTTTGGGTAGGGTCTGTGTAGGTCCCGCCAGTGGTCAGTGTTTTTTGGTTTTGTTTTCTGTTTTTTTGTGCAGGTGGTGGGTAGGTTTAGCTGGTTAGGTGAGGTAGCGTGCCAGGCCTTTGGCCTTTGACCCTGCATCCATGCAGACGCCCTGACGCAAACTGAACTTGAGTTTTCCCCCAGCTGTTCACCTGTCAATGCAAAATGGTTGCATTTGCCGTGCATATCAGCACGAGTGCTGAAACAGCACCAATGCTGACAGGTAAGTGTCTATTTCTATAGATAGATTGATGGATGGAGTGATGGATGGATGGATGGATGGATGGATGGATGGATGGATGGATGGATGGATGGATGGATGGATGGATGGATGGATGGATAGATAGGTACATGAGTTGAAACAACTTTTTGTTAAAAAAAATGTTTTTGTTAAAAAAAATGTTTTTGTTTGAAAAAGTGAATGTTTTTTAGGCCTGTGTTACATTGATGGATGGAGTGATGGAGTGATGGATGGATGGATGGATGGATGGATAGATAGATGAATAGATGAATATATAGATACATGAGTTTAAACCACTTTTTGTTAAAAAAAATATGTTTTTGTTTGAAAAAGTGAATGTTTTTAGGCCTGTGTTATACATGGATGGATGGAGTGATGGATGGATGGATGGATGGATGGATAGATAGATAAATAGATAGATAGATGAATAGATGAATATATAGATACATGAGTTTAAACAACTTTTTGTTAAAAAAAAAAAAGTTTTTGTTTGAAAAAGTGAATGTTTTTAGGCCTGTGTTATACATGGATGGATGGAGTGATGGAGTGATGGAGTGATGGATGGATGGATGGATAGATAGATGGATAGATGGATAGATGGATAGATGGATAGATGAGTTTGATCGACTGTTTGTTCATATTTTTTTATTGTTTTGTGTTAAATATTGAAAGTAGTCTTTGGACTAATGGTTAGTTTGGGTTTAGGGTTAGTTTGAGGCTATGGTTAGGTTAGGGTTAAAATGGCATATAGGTAGGGAGGTAAAAACGACTTTCACCCTCATTAGTAACCACCCTCATTTGCATAAAGGGCATCTGATTGGCCGAATCTTAACTGTCCATATATCTGCAACGGTGTGTTTTATCTGTACGAAACTTGGTTTATATAGTAATTGATGTATGGCTAGTCGACTGGTGGTGGTTTGGTGCGCCTCTAGCGCCACCAGGTGTGTAGACACGGTACTGCACTTTATTTTTTAGATTTGTTTTTTTTTAACAGGGGTCTATTTTATAAATTGCTGTTGTATCTAGGGTTATTTTATATAGGGGTGGTCTATCCTGGTATATTTTGGGTAGGGTCTGTGTAGGTCCCGCCAGTGGTCAGTGTTTTTTGGTTTTGTTTTCTGTTTTTTTGTGCAGGTGGTGGGTAGGTTTAGCTGGTTAGGTGAGGTAGCGTGCCAGGCCTTTGGCCTTTGACCCTGCATCCATGCAGACGCCCTGACGCAAACTGAACTTGAGTTTTCCCCCAGCTGTTCACCTGTCAATGCAAAATGGTTGCATTTGCCGTGCATATCAGCACGAGTGCTGAAACAGCACCAATGCTGACAGGTAAGTGTCTATTTCTATAGATAGATTGATGGATGGAGTGATGGATGGATGGATGGATGGATGGATGGATGGATGGATGGATGGATGGATAGATAGGTACATGAGTTTAAACAACTTTTTGTTAAAAAAAATGTTTTTGTTAAAAAAAATGTTTTTGTTTGAAAAAGTGAATGTTTTTTAGGCCTGTGTTACATTGATGGATGGAGTGATGGAGTGATGGATGGATGGATGGATGGATGGATAGATAGATGAATAGATGAATATATAGATACATGAGTTTAAACCACTTTTTGTTAAAAAAAATATGTTTTTGTTTGAAAAAGTGAATGTTTTTAGGCCTGTGTTATACATGGATGGATGGAGTGATGGAGTGATGGATGGATGGATGGATGGATGGATGGATAGATAGATAAATAGATAGATAGATGAATAGATGAATATATAGATACATGAGTTTAAACAACTTTTTGTTAAAAAAAAAAAAGTTTTTGTTTGAAAAAGTGAATGTTTTTAGGCCTGTGTTATACATGGATGGATGGAGTGATGGAGTGATGGAGTGATGGATGGATGGATGGATAGATAGATGGATAGATGGATAGATGGATAGATGGATAGATGGATAGATGAGTTTGATCGACTGTTTGTTCATATTTTTTTATTGTTTTGTGTTAAATATTGAAAGTAGTCTTTGGACTAATGGTTAGTTTGGGTTTAGGGTTAGTTTGGGGCTATGGTTAGGTTAGGGTTAAAATGGCATATAGGTAGGGAGGTAAAAACGACTTTCACCCTCATTAGTAACCACCCTCATTTGCATAAAGGGCATCTGATTGGCCGAATCTTAACTGTCCATATATCTGCAACGGTGTGTTTTATCTGTACGAAACTTGGTTTATATAGTAATTGATGTATGGCTAGTCGACTGGTGGTGGTTTGGTGCGCCTCTAGCGCCACCAGGTGTGTAGACACGGTACTGCACTTTATTTTTTAGATTTGTTTTTTTTTAACAGGGGTCTATTTTATAAATTGCTGTTGTATCTAGGGTTATTTTATATAGGGGTGGTCTATCCTGGTATATTTTGGGTAGGGTCTGTGTAGGTCCCGCCAGTGGTCAGTGTTTTTTGGTTTTGTTTTCTGTTTTTTTGTGCAGGTGGTGGGTAGGTTTAGCTGGTTAGGTGAGGTAGCGTGCCAGGCCTTTGGCCTTTGACCCTGCATCCATGCAGACGCCCTGACGCAAACTGAACTTGAGTTTTCCCCCAGCTGTTCACCTGTCAATGCAAAATGGTTGCATTTGCCGTGCATATCAGCACGAGTGCTGAAACAGCACCAATGCTGACAGGTAAGTGTCTATTTCTATAGATAGATTGATGGATGGAGTGATGGATGGATGGATGGATGGATGGATGGATGGATGGATGGATAGATAGGTACATGAGTTTAAACAACTTTTTGTTAAAAAAAATGTTTTTGTTAAAAAAAATGTTTTTGTTTGAAAAAGTGAATGTTTTTTAGGCCTGTGTTACATTGATGGATGGAGTGATGGAGTGATGGATGGATGGATGGATGGATGGATAGATAGATGAATAGATGAATATATAGATACATGAGTTTAAACCACTTTTTGTTAAAAAAAATATGTTTTTGTTTGAAAAAGTGAATGTTTTTAGGCCTGTGTTATACATGGATGGATGGAGTGATGGAGTGATGGATGGATGGATGGATGGATGGATGGATAGATAGATAAATAGATAGATAGATGAATAGATGAATATATAGATACATGAGTTTAAACAACTTTTTGTTAAAAAAAAAAAAGTTTTTGTTTGAAAAAGTGAATGTTTTTAGGCCTGTGTTATACATGGATGGATGGAGTGATGGAGTGATGGAGTGATGGATGGATGGATGGATAGATAGATGGATAGATGGATAGATGGATAGATGGATAGATGGATAGATGAGTTTGATCGACTGTTTGTTCATATTTTTTTATTGTTTTGTGTTAAATATTGAAAGTAGTCTTTGGACTAATGGTTAGTTTGGGTTTAGGGTTAGTTTGGGGCTATGGTTAGGTTAGGGTTAAAATGGCATATAGGTAGGGAGGTAAAAACGACTTTCACCCTCATTAGTAACCACCCTCATTTGCATAAAGGGCATCTGATTGGCTGAATCTTAACTGTCCATATATCTGCAACGGTGTGTTTTATCTGTACGAAACTTGGTTTATATAGTAATTGATGTATGGCTAGTCGACTGGTGGTGGTTTGGTGCGCCTCTAGCGCCACCAGGTGTGTAGACACGGTACTGCACTTTATTTTTTAGATTTGTTTTTTTTTAACAGGGGTCTATTTGATAAATTGCTGTTGTATCTAGGGTTATTTTATATAGGGGTGGTCTATCCTGGTATATTTTGGGTAGGGTCTGTGTAGGTCCCGCCAGTGGTCAGTGTTTTTTGGTTTTGTTTTCTGTTTTTTTGTGCAGGTGGTGGGTAGGTTTAGCTGGTTAGGTGAGGTAGCGTGCCAGGCCTTTGGCCTTTGACCCTGCATCCATGCAGACGCCCTGACGCAAACTGAACTTGAGTTTTCCCCCAGCTGTTCACCTGTCAATGCAAAATGGTTGCATTTGCCGTGCATATCAGCACGAGTGCTGAAACAGCACCAATGCTGACAGGTAAGTGTCTATTTCTATAGATAGATTGATGGATGGAGTGATGGATGGATGGATGGATGGATGGATGGATGGATGGATGGATGGATGGATGGATGGATGGATGGATGGATGGATGGATGGATAGATAGGTACATGAGTTGAAACAACTTTTTGTTAAAAAAAATGTTTTTGTTAAAAAAATGTTTTTGTTTGAAAAAGTGAATGTTTTTTAGGCCTGTGTTACATTGATGGATGGAGTGATGGAGTGATGGATGGATGGATGGATGGATGGATAGATAGATGAATAGATGAATATATAGATACATGAGTTTAAACCACTTTTTGTTAAAAAAAATATGTTTTTGTTTGAAAAAGTGAATGTTTTTAGGCCTGTGTTATACATGGATGGATGGAGTGATGGAGTGATGGATGGATGGATGGATAGATAGATAAATAGATAGATAGATGAATAGATGAATATATAGATACATGAGTTTAAACAACTTTTTGTTAAAAAAAAAAAAGTTTTTGTTTGAAAAAGTGAATGTTTTTAGGCCTGTGTTATACATGGATGGATGGAGTGATGGAGTGATGGAGTGATGGATGGATGGATGGATAGATAGATGGATAGATGGATAGATGGATAGATGGATAGATGAGTTTGATCGACTGTTTGTTCATATTTTTTTATTGTTTTGTGTTAAATATTGAAAGTAGTCTTTGGACTAATGGTTAGTTTGGGTTTAGGGTTAGTTTGGGGCTATGGTTAGGTTAGGGTTAAAATGGCATATAGGTAGGGAGGTAAAAACGACTTTCACCCTCATTAGTAACCACCCTCATTTGCATAAAGGGCATCTGATTGGCCGAATCTTAACTGTCCATATATCTGCAACGGTGTGTTTTATCTGTACGAAACTTGGTTTATATAGTAATTGATGTATGGCTAGTCGACTGGTGGTGGTTTGGTGCGCCTCTAGCGCCACCAGGTGTGTAGACACGGTACTGCACTTTATTTTTTAGATTTGTTTTTTTTTAACAGGGGTCTATTTTATAAATTGCTGTTGTATCTAGGGTTATTTTATATAGGGGTGGTCTATCCTGGTATATTTTGGGTAGGGTCTGTGTAGGTCCCGCCAGTGGTCAGTGTTTTTTGGTTTTGTTTTCTGTTTTTTTGTGCAGGTGGTGGGTAGGTTTAGCTGGTTAGGTGAGGTAGCGTGCCAGGCCTTTGGCCTTTGACCCTGCATCCATGCAGACGCCCTGACGCAAACTGAACTTGAGTTTTCCCCCAGCTGTTCACCTGTCAATGCAAAATGGTTGCATTTGCCGTGCATATCAGCACGAGTGCTGAAACAGCACCAATGCTGACAGGTAAGTGTCTATTTCTATAGATAGATTGATGGATGGAGTGATGGATGGATGGATGGATGGATGGATGGATGGATGGATGGATAGATAGGTACATGAGTTTAAACAACTTTTTGTTAAAAAAAATGTTTTTGTTAAAAAAAATGTTTTTGTTTGAAAAAGTGAATGTTTTTTAGGCCTGTGTTACATTGATGGATGGAGTGATGGAGTGATGGATGGATGGATGGATGGATGGATAGATAGATGAATAGATGAATATATAGATACATGAGTTTAAACCACTTTTTGTTAAAAAAAATATGTTTTTGTTTGAAAAAGTGAATGTTTTTAGGCCTGTGTTATACATGGATGGATGGAGTGATGGATGGATGGATGGATGGATGGATAGATAGATAAATAGATAGATAGATGAATAGATGAATATATAGATACATGAGTTTAAACAACTTTTTGTTAAAAAAAAAAAAGTTTTTGTTTGAAAAAGTGAATGTTTTTAGGCCTGTGTTATACATGGATGGATGGAGTGATGGAGTGATGGAGTGATGGATGGATGGATGGATAGATAGATGGATAGATGGATAGATGGATAGATGGATAGATGAGTTTGATCGACTGTTTGTTCATATTTTTTTATTGTTTTGTGTTAAATATTGAAAGTAGTCTTTGGACTAATGGTTAGTTTGGGTTTAGGGTTAGTTTGGGGCTATGGTTAGGTTAGGGTTAAAATGGCATATAGGTAGGGAGGTAAAAACGACTTTCACCCTCATTAGTAACCACCCTCATTTGCATAAAGGGCATCTGATTGGCCGAATCTTAACTGTCCATATATCTGCAACGGTGTGTTTTATCTGTACGAAACTTGGTTTATATAGTAATTGATGTATGGCTAGTCGACTGGTGGTGGTTTGGTGCGCCTCTAGCGCCACCAGGTGTGTAGACACGGTACTGCACTTTATTTTTTAGATTTGTTTTTTTTTAACAGGGGTCTATTTTATAAATTGCTGTTGTATCTAGGGTTATTTTATATAGGGGTGGTCTATCCTGGTATATTTTGGGTAGGGTCTGTGTAGGTCCCGCCAGTGGTCAGTGTTTTTTGGTTTTGTTTTCTGTTTTTTTGTGCAGGTGGTGGGTAGGTTTAGCTGGTTAGGTGAGGTAGCGTGCCAGGCCTTTGGCCTTTGACCCTGCATCCATGCAGACGCCCTGACGCAAACTGAACTTGAGTTTTCCCCCAGCTGTTCACCTGTCAATGCAAAATGGTTGCATTTGCCGTGCATATCAGCACGAGTGCTGAAACAGCACCAATGCTGACAGGTAAGTGTCTATTTCTATAGATAGATTGATGGATGGAGTGATGGATGGATGGATGGATGGATGGATGGATGGATGGATGGATGGATAGATAGGTACATGAGTTGAAACAACTTTTTGTTAAAAAAAATGTTTTTGTTAAAAAAAATGTTTTTGTTTGAAAAAGTGAATGTTTTTTAGGCCTGTGTTACATTGATGGATGGAGTGATGGAGTGATGGATGGATGGATGGATAGATAGATGAATAGATGAATATATAGATACATGAGTTTAAACCACTTTTTGTTAAAAAAAATATGTTTTTGTTTGAAAAAGTGAATGTTTTTAGGCCTGTGTTATACATGGATGGATGGAGTGATGGATGGATGGATGGATGGATGGATAGATAGATAAATAGATAGATAGATGAATAGATGAATATATAGATACATGAGTTTAAACAACTTTTTGTTAAAAAAAAAAAAGTTTTTGTTTGAAAAAGTGAATGTTTTTAGGGTTAGGGTTAGGGTTAGGTAGGGAGGTAAAAACGACTTTCACCCTCATTAGTAACCACCCTCATTTGCATAAAGGGCATCTGATTGGCCGAATCTTAACTGTCCATATATCTGCAACGGTGTGTTTTATCTGTACGAAACTTGGTTTATATAGTAATTGATGTATGGCTAGTCGACTGGTGGTGGTTTGGTGCGCCTCTAGCGCCACCAGGTGTGTAGACACGGTACTGCACTTTATTTTTTAGATTTGTTTTTTTTTAACAGGGGTCTATTTTATAAATTGCTGTTGTATCTAGGGTTATTTTATATAGGGGTGGTCTATCCTGGTATATTTTGGGTAGGGTCTGTGTAGGTCCCGCCAGTGGTCAGTGTTTTTTGGTTTTGTTTTCTGTTTTTTTGTGCAGGTGGTGGGTAGGTTTAGCTGGTTAGGTGAGGTAGCGTGCCAGGCCTTTGGCCTTTGACCCTGCATCCATGCAGACGCCCTGACGCAAACTGAACTTGAGTTTTCCCCCAGCTGTTCACCTGTCAATGCAAAATGGTTGCATTTGCCGTGCATATCAGCACGAGTGCTGAAACAGCACCAATGCTGACAGGTAAGTGTCTATTTCTATAGATAGATTGATGGATGGAGTGATGGATGGATGGATGGATGGATGGATGGATGGATGGATGGATGGATGGATGGATGGATGGATGGATAGATAGGTACATGAGTTGAAACAACTTTTTGTTAAAAAAAATGTTTTTGTTAAAAAAAATGTTTTTGTTTGAAAAAGTGAATGTTTTTTAGGCCTGTGTTACATTGATGGATGGAGTGATGGAGTGATGGATGGATGGATGGATGGATGGATAGATAGATGAATAGATGAATATATAGATACATGAGTTTAAACCACTTTTTGTTAAAAAAAATATGTTTTTGTTTGAAAAAGTGAATGTTTTTAGGCCTGTGTTATACATGGATGGATGGAGTGATGGATGGATGGATGGATGGATGGATAGATAGATAAATAGATAGATAGATGAATAGATGAATATATAGATACATGAGTTTAAACAACTTTTTGTTAAAAAAAAAAAAGTTTTTGTTTGAAAAAGTGAATGTTTTTAGGCCTGTGTTATACATGGATGGATGGAGTGATGGAGTGATGGAGTGATGGATGGATGGATGGATAGATAGATGGATAGATGGATAGATGGATAGATGGATAGATGAGTTTGATCGACTGTTTGTTCATATTTTTTTATTGTTTTGTGTTAAATATTGAAAGTAGTCTTTGGACTAATGGTTAGTTTGGGTTTAGGGTTAGTTTGAGGCTATGGTTAGGTTAGGGTTAAAATGGCATATAGGTAGGGAGGTAAAAACGACTTTCACCCTCATTAGTAACCACCCTCATTTGCATAAAGGGCATCTGATTGGCCGAATCTTAACTGTCCATATATCTGCAACGGTGTGTTTTATCTGTACGAAACTTGGTTTATATAGTAATTGATGTATGGCTAGTCGACTGGTGGTGGTTTGGTGCGCCTCTAGCGCCACCAGGTGTGTAGACACGGTACTGCACTTTATTTTTTAGATTTGTTTTTTTTTAACAGGGGTCTATTTTATAAATTGCTGTTGTATCTAGGGTTATTTTATATAGGGGTGGTCTATCCTGGTATATTTTGGGTAGGGTCTGTGTAGGTCCCGCCAGTGGTCAGTGTTTTTTGGTTTTGTTTTCTGTTTTTTTGTGCAGGTGGTGGGTAGGTTTAGCTGGTTAGGTGAGGTAGCGTGCCAGGCCTTTGGCCTTTGACCCTGCATCCATGCAGACGCCCTGACGCAAACTGAACTTGAGTTTTCCCCCAGCTGTTCACCTGTCAATGCAAAATGGTTGCATTTGCCGTGCATATCAGCACGAGTGCTGAAACAGCACCAATGCTGACAGGTAAGTGTCTATTTCTATAGATAGATTGATGGATGGAGTGATGGATGGATGGATGGATGGATGGATGGATGGATGGATGGATGGATGGATGGATGGATAGATAGGTACATGAGTTGAAACAACTTTTTGTTAAAAAAAATGTTTTTGTTAAAAAAAATGTTTTTGTTTGAAAAAGTGAATGTTTTTTAGGCCTGTGTTACATTGATGGATGGAGTGATGGAGTGATGGATGGATGGATGGATGGATGGATAGATAGATGAATAGATGAATATATAGATACATGAGTTTAAACCACTTTTTGTTAAAAAAAATATGTTTTTGTTTGAAAAAGTGAATGTTTTTAGGCCTGTGTTATACATGGATGGATGGAGTGATGGATGGATGGATGGATGGATGGATAGATAGATAAATAGATAGATAGATGAATAGATGAATATATAGATACATGAGTTTAAACAACTTTTTGTTAAAAAAAAAAAAGTTTTTGTTTGAAAAAGTGAATGTTTTTAGGCCTGTGTTATACATGGATGGATGGAGTGATGGAGTGATGGAGTGATGGATGGATGGATGGATGGATGGATAGATAGATGGATAGATGGATAGATGGATAGATGGATAGATGAGTTTGATCGACTGTTTGTTCATATTTTTTTATTGTTTTGTGTTAAATATTGAAAGTAGTCTTTGGACTAATGGTTAGTTTGGGTTTAGGGTTAGTTTGAGGCTATGGTTAGGTTAGGGTTAAAATGGCATATAGGTAGGGAGGTAAAAACGACTTTCACCCTCATTAGTAACCACCCTCATTTGCATAAAGGGCATCTGATTGGCCGAATCTTAACTGTCCATATATCTGCAACGGTGTGTTTTATCTGTACGAAACTTGGTTTATATAGTAATTGATGTATGGCTAGTCGACTGGTGGTGGTTTGGTGCGCCTCTAGCGCCACCAGGTGTGTAGACACGGTACTGCACTTTATTTTTTAGATTTGTTTTTTTTTAACAGGGGTCTATTTTATAAATTGCTGTTGTATCTAGGGTTATTTTATATAGGGGTGGTCTATCCTGGTATATTTTGGGTAGGGTCTGTGTAGGTCCCGCCAGTGGTCAGTGTTTTTTGGTTTTGTTTTCTGTTTTTTTGTGCAGGTGGTGGGTAGGTTTAGCTGGTTAGGTGAGGTAGCGTGCCAGGCCTTTGGCCTTTGACCCTGCATCCATGCAGACGCCCTGACGCAAACTGAACTTGAGTTTTCCCCCAGCTGTTCACCTGTCAATGCAAAATGGTTGCATTTGCCGTGCATATCAGCACGAGTGCTGAAACAGCACCAATGCTGACAGGTAAGTGTCTATTTCTATAGATAGATTGATGGATGGAGTGATGGATGGATGGATGGATGGATGGATGGATGGATGGATGGATGGATGGATGGATGGATGGATGGATAGATAGGTACATGAGTTGAAACAACTTTTTGTTAAAAAAAATGTTTTTGTTAAAAAAAATGTTTTTGTTTGAAAAAGTGAATGTTTTTTAGGCCTGTGTTACATTGATGGATGGAGTGATGGAGTGATGGATGGATGGATGGATGGATGGATAGATAGATGAATAGATGAATATATAGATACATGAGTTTAAACCACTTTTTGTTAAAAAAAATATGTTTTTGTTTGAAAAAGTGAATGTTTTTAGGCCTGTGTTATACATGGATGGATGGAGTGATGGATGGATGGATGGATGGATGGATAGATAGATAAATAGATAGATAGATGAATAGATGAATATATAGATACATGAGTTTAAACAACTTTTTGTTAAAAAAAAAAAAGTTTTTGTTTGAAAAAGTGAATGTTTTTAGGCCTGTGTTATACATGGATGGATGGAGTGATGGAGTGATGGAGTGATGGATGGATGGATGGATAGATAGATGGATAGATGGATAGATGGATAGATGGATAGATGAGTTTGATCGACTGTTTGTTCATATTTTTTTATTGTTTTGTGTTAAATATTGAAAGTAGTCTTTGGACTAATGGTTAGTTTGGGTTTAGGGTTAGTTTGAGGCTATGGTTAGGTTAGGGTTAAAATGGCATATAGGTAGGGAGGTAAAAACGACTTTCACCCTCATTAGTAACCACCCTCATTTGCATAAAGGGCATCTGATTGGCCGAATCTTAACTGTCCATATATCTGCAACGGTGTGTTTTATCTGTACGAAACTTGGTTTATATAGTAATTGATGTATGGCTAGTCGACTGGTGGTGGTTTGGTGCGCCTCTAGCGCCACCAGGTGTGTAGACACGGTACTGCACTTTATTTTTTAGATTTGTTTTTTTTTAACAGGGGTCTATTTTATAAATTGCTGTTGTATCTAGGGTTATTTTATATAGGGGTGGTCTATCCTGGTATATTTTGGGTAGGGTCTGTGTAGGTCCCGCCAGTGGTCAGTGTTTTTTGGTTTTGTTTTCTGTTTTTTTGTGCAGGTGGTGGGTAGGTTTAGCTGGTTAGGTGAGGTAGCGTGCCAGGCCTTTGGCCTTTGACCCTGCATCCATGCAGACGCCCTGACGCAAACTGAACTTGA
Organism: Leuciscus leuciscus; assembly: GCF_965113295.1. Lineage (NCBI taxonomy): Eukaryota > Metazoa > Chordata > Actinopteri > Cypriniformes > Leuciscidae > Leuciscus > Leuciscus leuciscus. The sequence continues at coordinate 42,155 of NW_028118513.1, forward strand.
GTTTTCCCCCAGCTGTTCACCTGTCAATGCAAAATGGTTGCATTTGCCGTGCATATCAGCACGAGTGCTGAAACAGCACCAATGCTGACAGGTAAGTGTCTATTTCTATAGATAGATTGATGGATGGAGTGATGGATGGATGGATGGATGGATGGATGGATGGATGGATGGATGGATGGATGGATGGATAGATAGGTACATGAGTTGAAACAACTTTTTGTTAAAAAAAATGTTTTTGTTAAAAAAAATGTTTTTGTTTGAAAAAGTGAATGTTTTTTAGGCCTGTGTTACATTGATGGATGGAGTGATGGAGTGATGGATGGATGGATGGATGGATGGATAGATAGATGAATAGATGAATATATAGATACATGAGTTTAAACCACTTTTTGTTAAAAAAAATATGTTTTTGTTTGAAAAAGTGAATGTTTTTAGGCCTGTGTTATACATGGATGGATGGAGTGATGGATGGATGGATGGATGGATGGATAGATAGATAAATAGATAGATAGATGAATAGATGAATATATAGATACATGAGTTTAAACAACTTTTTGTTAAAAAAAAAAAAGTTTTTGTTTGAAAAAGTGAATGTTTTTAGGCCTGTGTTATACATGGATGGATGGAGTGATGGAGTGATGGAGTGATGGATGGATGGATGGATGGATGGATAGATAGATGGATAGATGGATAGATGGATAGATGGATAGATGAGTTTGATCGACTGTTTGTTCATATTTTTTTATTGTTTTGTGTTAAATATTGAAAGTAGTCTTTGGACTAATGGTTAGTTTGGGTTTAGGGTTAGTTTGAGGCTATGGTTAGGTTAGGGTTAAAATGGCATATAGGTAGGGAGGTAAAAACGACTTTCACCCTCATTAGTAACCACCCTCATTTGCATAAAGGGCATCTGATTGGCCGAATCTTAACTGTCCATATATCTGCAACGGTGTGTTTTATCTGTACGAAACTTGGTTTATATAGTAATTGATGTATGGCTAGTCGACTGGTGGTGGTTTGGTGCGCCTCTAGCGCCACCAGGTGTGTAGACACGGTACTGCACTTTATTTTTTAGATTTGTTTTTTTTTAACAGGGGTCTATTTTATAAATTGCTGTTGTATCTAGGGTTATTTTATATAGGGGTGGTCTATCCTGGTATATTTTGGGTAGGGTCTGTGTAGGTCCCGCCAGTGGTCAGTGTTTTTTGGTTTTGTTTTCTGTTTTTTTGTGCAGGTGGTGGGTAGGTTTAGCTGGTTAGGTGAGGTAGCGTGCCAGGCCTTTGGCCTTTGACCCTGCATCCATGCAGACGCCCTGACGCAAACTGAACTTGAGTTTTCCCCCAGCTGTTCACCTGTCAATGCAAAATGGTTGCATTTGCCGTGCATATCAGCACGAGTGCTGAAACAGCACCAATGCTGACAGGTAAGTGTCTATTTCTATAGATAGATTGATGGATGGAGTGATGGATGGATGGATGGATGGATGGATGGATGGATGGATGGATGGATGGATGGATGGATGGATAGATAGGTACATGAGTTGAAACAACTTTTTGTTAAAAAAAATGTTTTTGTTAAAAAAAATGTTTTTGTTTGAAAAAGTGAATGTTTTTTAGGCCTGTGTTACATTGATGGATGGAGTGATGGAGTGATGGATGGATGGATGGATGGATGGATAGATAGATGAATAGATGAATATATAGATACATGAGTTTAAACCACTTTTTGTTAAAAAAAATATGTTTTTGTTTGAAAAAGTGAATGTTTTTAGGCCTGTGTTATACATGGATGGATGGAGTGATGGATGGATGGATGGATGGATGGATAGATAGATAAATAGATAGATAGATGAATAGATGAATATATAGATACATGAGTTTAAACAACTTTTTGTTAAAAAAAAAAAAGTTTTTGTTTGAAAAAGTGAATGTTTTTAGGCCTGTGTTATACATGGATGGATGGAGTGATGGAGTGATGGAGTGATGGATGGATGGATGGATAGATAGATGGATAGATGGATAGATGGATAGATGGATAGATGAGTTTGATCGACTGTTTGTTCATATTTTTTTATTGTTTTGTGTTAAATATTGAAAGTAGTCTTTGGACTAATGGTTAGTTTGGGTTTAGGGTTAGTTTGAGGCTATGGTTAGGTTAGGGTTAAAATGGCATATAGGTAGGGAGGTAAAAACGACTTTCACCCTCATTAGTAACCACCCTCATTTGCATAAAGGGCATCTGATTGGCCGAATCTTAACTGTCCATATATCTGCAACGGTGTGTTTTATCTGTACGAAACTTGGTTTATATAGTAATTGATGTATGGCTAGTCGACTGGTGGTGGTTTGGTGCGCCTCTAGCGCCACCAGGTGTGTAGACACGGTACTGCACTTTATTTTTTAGATTTGTTTTTTTTTAACAGGGGTCTATTTTATAAATTGCTGTTGTATCTAGGGTTATTTTATATAGGGGTGGTCTATCCTGGTATATTTTGGGTAGGGTCTGTGTAGGTCCCGCCAGTGGTCAGTGTTTTTTGGTTTTGTTTTCTGTTTTTTTGTGCAGGTGGTGGGTAGGTTTAGCTGGTTAGGTGAGGTAGCGTGCCAGGCCTTTGGCCTTTGACCCTGCATCCATGCAGACGCCCTGACGCAAACTGAACTTGAGTTTTCCCCCAGCTGTTCACCTGTCAATGCAAAATGGTTGCATTTGCCGTGCATATCAGCACGAGTGCTGAAACAGCACCAATGCTGACAGGTAAGTGTCTATTTCTATAGATAGATTGATGGATGGAGTGATGGATGGATGGATGGATGGATGGATGGATGGATGGATGGATGGATGGATGGATGGATAGATAGATAGGACATGAGTTGAAACAACTTTTTGTTAAAAAAAATGTTTTTGTTAAAAAAAATGTTTTTGTTTGAAAAAGTGAATGTTTTTTAGGCCTGTGTTACATTGATGGATGGAGTGATGGAGTGATGGATGGATGGATGGATGGATGGATAGATAGATGAATAGATGAATATATAGATACATGAGTTTAAACCACTTTTTGTTAAAAAAAATATGTTTTTGTTTGAAAAAGTGAATGTTTTTAGGCCTGTGTTATACATGGATGGATGGAGTGATGGATGGATGGATGGATGGATGGATAGATAGATAAATAGATAGATAGATGAATAGATGAATATATAGATACATGAGTTTAAACAACTTTTTGTTAAAAAAAAAAAAGTTTTTGTTTGAAAAAGTGAATGTTTTTAGGCCTGTGTTATACATGGATGGATGGAGTGATGGAGTGATGGAGTGATGGATGGATGGATGGATAGATAGATGGATAGATGGATAGATGGATAGATGGATAGATGAGTTTGATCGACTGTTTGTTCATATTTTTTTATTGTTTTGTGTTAAATATTGAAAGTAGTCTTTGGACTAATGGTTAGTTTGGGTTTAGGGTTAGTTTGAGGCTATGGTTAGGTTAGGGTTAAAATGGCATATAGGTAGGGAGGTAAAAACGACTTTCACCCTCATTAGTAACCACCCTCATTTGCATAAAGGGCATCTGATTGGCCGAATCTTAACTGTCCATATATCTGCAACGGTGTGTTTTATCTGTACGAAACTTGGTTTATATAGTAATTGATGTATGGCTAGTCGACTGGTGGTGGTTTGGTGCGCCTCTAGCGCCACCAGGTGTGTAGACACGGTACTGCACTTTATTTTTTAGATTTGTTTTTTTTTAACAGGGGTCTATTTTATAAATTGCTGTTGTATCTAGGGTTATTTTATATAGGGGTGGTCTATCCTGGTATATTTTGGGTAGGGTCTGTGTAGGTCCCGCCAGTGGTCAGTGTTTTTTGGTTTTGTTTTCTGTTTTTTTGTGCAGGTGGTGGGTAGGTTTAGCTGGTTAGGTGAGGTAGCGTGCCAGGCCTTTGGCCTTTGACCCTGCATCCATGCAGACGCCCTGACGCAAACTGAACTTGAGTTTTCCCCCAGCTGTTCACCTGTCAATGCAAAATGGTTGCATTTGCCGTGCATATCAGCACGAGTGCTGAAACAGCACCAATGCTGACAGGTAAGTGTCTATTTCTATAGATAGATTGATGGATGGAGTGATGGATGGATGGATGGATGGATGGATGGATGGATGGATGGATGGATGGATGGATGGATGGATGGATAGATAGGTACATGAGTTGAAACAACTTTTTGTTAAAAAAAATGTTTTTGTTAAAAAAAATGTTTTTGTTTGAAAAAGTGAATGTTTTTTAGGCCTGTGTTACATTGATGGATGGAGTGATGGAGTGATGGATGGATGGATGGATGGATGGATAGATAGATGAATAGATGAATATATAGATACATGAGTTTAAACCACTTTTTGTTAAAAAAAATATGTTTTTGTTTGAAAAAGTGAATGTTTTTAGGCCTGTGTTATACATGGATGGATGGAGTGATGGATGGATGGATGGATGGATGGATAGATAGATAAATAGATAGATAGATGAATAGATGAATATATAGATACATGAGTTTAAACAACTTTTTGTTAAAAAAAAAAAAGTTTTTGTTTGAAAAAGTGAATGTTTTTAGGCCTGTGTTATACATGGATGGATGGAGTGATGGAGTGATGGAGTGATGGATGGATGGATGGATAGATAGATGGATAGATGGATAGATGGATAGATGGATAGATGAGTTTGATCGACTGTTTGTTCATATTTTTTTATTGTTTTGTGTTAAATATTGAAAGTAGTCTTTGGACTAATGGTTAGTTTGGGTTTAGGGTTAGTTTGAGGCTATGGTTAGGTTAGGGTTAAAATGGCATATAGGTAGGGAGGTAAAAACGACTTTCACCCTCATTAGTAACCACCCTCATTTGCATAAAGGGCATCTGATTGGCCGAATCTTAACTGTCCATATATCTGCAACGGTGTGTTTTATCTGTACGAAACTTGGTTTATATAGTAATTGATGTATGGCTAGTCGACTGGTGGTGGTTTGGTGCGCCTCTAGCGCCACCAGGTGTGTAGACACGGTACTGCACTTTATTTTTTAGATTTGTTTTTTTTTAACAGGGGTCTATTTTATAAATTGCTGTTGTATCTAGGGTTATTTTATATAGGGGTGGTCTATCCTGGTATATTTTGGGTAGGGTCTGTGTAGGTCCCGCCAGTGGTCAGTGTTTTTTGGTTTTGTTTTCTGTTTTTTTGTGCAGGTGGTGGGTAGGTTTAGCTGGTTAGGTGAGGTAGCGTGCCAGGCCTTTGGCCTTTGACCCTGCATCCATGCAGACGCCCTGACGCAAACTGAACTTGAGTTTTCCCCCAGCTGTTCACCTGTCAATGCAAAATGGTTGCATTTGCCGTGCATATCAGCACGAGTGCTGAAACAGCACCAATGCTGACAGGTAAGTGTCTATTTCTATAGATAGATTGATGGATGGAGTGATGGATGGATGGATGGATGGATGGATGGATGGATGGATGGATGGATGGATGGATGGATGGATGGATGGATGATAGATAGGTACATGAGTTGAAACAACTTTTTGTTAAAAAAAATGTTTTTGTTAAAAAAAATGTTTTTGTTTGAAAAAGTGAATGTTTTTTAGGCCTGTGTTACATTGATGGATGGAGTGATGGAGTGATGGATGGATGGATGGATGGATGGATAGATAGATGAATAGATGAATATATAGATACATGAGTTTAAACCACTTTTTGTTAAAAAAAATATGTTTTTGTTTGAAAAAGTGAATGTTTTTAGGCCTGTGTTATACATGGATGGATGGAGTGATGGATGGATGGATGGATGGATGGATAGATAGATAAATAGATAGATAGATGAATAGATGAATATATAGATACATGAGTTTAAACAACTTTTTGTTAAAAAAAAAAAAGTTTTTGTTTGAAAAAGTGAATGTTTTTAGGCCTGTGTTATACATGGATGGATGGAGTGATGGAGTGATGGAGTGATGGATGGATGGATGGATAGATAGATGGATAGATGGATAGATGGATAGATGGATAGATGAGTTTGATCGACTGTTTGTTCATATTTTTTTATTGTTTTGTGTTAAATATTGAAAGTAGTCTTTGGACTAATGGTTAGTTTGGGTTTAGGGTTAGTTTGAGGCTATGGTTAGGTTAGGGTTAAAATGGCATATAGGTAGGGAGGTAAAAACGACTTTCACCCTCATTAGTAACCACCCTCATTTGCATAAAGGGCATCTGATTGGCCGAATCTTAACTGTCCATATATCTGCAACGGTGTGTTTTATCTGTACGAAACTTGGTTTATATAGTAATTGATGTATGGCTAGTCGACTGGTGGTGGTTTGGTGCGCCTCTAGCGCCACCAGGTGTGTAGACACGGTACTGCACTTTATTTTTTAGATTTGTTTTTTTTTAACAGGGGTCTATTTTATAAATTGCTGTTGTATCTAGGGTTATTTTATATAGGGGTGGTCTATCCTGGTATATTTTGGGTAGGGTCTGTGTAGGTCCCGCCAGTGGTCAGTGTTTTTTGGTTTTGTTTTCTGTTTTTTTGTGCAGGTGGTGGGTAGGTTTAGCTGGTTAGGTGAGGTAGCGTGCCAGGCCTTTGGCCTTTGACCCTGCATCCATGCAGACGCCCTGACGCAAACTGAACTTGAGTTTTCCCCCAGCTGTTCACCTGTCAATGCAAAATGGTTGCATTTGCCGTGCATATCAGCACGAGTGCTGAAACAGCACCAATGCTGACAGGTAAGTGTCTATTTCTATAGATAGATTGATGGATGGAGTGATGGATGGATGGATGGATGGATGGATGGATGGATGGATGGATGGATGGATGGATGGATGGATGGATAGATAGGTACATGAGTTGAAACAACTTTTTGTTAAAAAAAATGTTTTTGTTAAAAAAAATGTTTTTGTTTGAAAAAGTGAATGTTTTTTAGGCCTGTGTTACATTGATGGATGGAGTGATGGAGTGATGGATGGATGGATGGATGGATGGATAGATAGATGAATAGATGAATATATAGATACATGAGTTTAAACCACTTTTTGTTAAAAAAAATATGTTTTTGTTTGAAAAAGTGAATGTTTTTAGGCCTGTGTTATACATGGATGGATGGAGTGATGGATGGATGGATGGATGGATGGATAGATAGATAAATAGATAGATAGATGAATAGATGAATATATAGATACATGAGTTTAAACAACTTTTTGTTAAAAAAAAAAAAGTTTTTGTTTGAAAAAGTGAATGTTTTTAGGCCTGTGTTATACATGGATGGATGGAGTGATGGAGTGATGGAGTGATGGATGGATGGATGGATAGATAGATGGATAGATGGATAGATGGATAGATGGATAGATGAGTTTGATCGACTGTTTGTTCATATTTTTTTATTGTTTTGTGTTAAATATTGAAAGTAGTCTTTGGACTAATGGTTAGTTTGGGTTTAGGGTTAGTTTGAGGCTATGGTTAGGTTAGGGTTAAAATGGCATATAGGTAGGGAGGTAAAAACGACTTTCACCCTCATTAGTAACCACCCTCATTTGCATAAAGGGCATCTGATTGGCCGAATCTTAACTGTCCATATATCTGCAACGGTGTGTTTTATCTGTACGAAACTTGGTTTATATAGTAATTGATGTATGGCTAGTCGACTGGTGGTGGTTTGGTGCGCCTCTAGCGCCACCAGGTGTGTAGACACGGTACTGCACTTTATTTTTTAGATTTGTTTTTTTTTAACAGGGGTCTATTTTATAAATTGCTGTTGTATCTAGGGTTATTTTATATAGGGGTGGTCTATCCTGGTATATTTTGGGTAGGGTCTGTGTAGGTCCCGCCAGTGGTCAGTGTTTTTTGGTTTTGTTTTCTGTTTTTTTGTGCAGGTGGTGGGTAGGTTTAGCTGGTTAGGTGAGGTAGCGTGCCAGGCCTTTGGCCTTTGACCCTGCATCCATGCAGACGCCCTGACGCAAACTGAACTTGAGTTTTCCCCCAGCTGTTCACCTGTCAATGCAAAATGGTTGCATTTGCCGTGCATATCAGCACGAGTGCTGAAACAGCACCAATGCTGACAGGTAAGTGTCTATTTCTATAGATAGATTGATGGATGGAGTGATGGATGATGGATGGATGGATGGATGGATGGATGGATGGATGGATGGATGGATGGATGGATGGATAGATAGGTACATGAGTTGAAACAACTTTTTGTTAAAAAAAATGTTTTTGTTAAAAAAAATGTTTTTGTTTGAAAAAGTGAATGTTTTTTAGGCCTGTGTTACATTGATGGATGGAGTGATGGAGTGATGGATGGATGGATGGATGGATGGATAGATAGATGAATAGATGAATATATAGATACATGAGTTTAAACCACTTTTTGTTAAAAAAAATATGTTTTTGTTTGAAAAAGTGAATGTTTTTAGGCCTGTGTTATACATGGATGGATGGAGTGATGGATGGATGGATGGATGGATGGATAGATAGATAAATAGATAGATAGATGAATAGATGAATATATAGATACATGAGTTTAAACAACTTTTTGTTAAAAAAAAAAAAGTTTTTGTTTGAAAAAGTGAATGTTTTTAGGCCTGTGTTATACATGGATGGATGGAGTGATGGAGTGATGGAGTGATGGATGGATGGATGGATAGATAGATGGATAGATGGATAGATGGATAGATGGATAGATGAGTTTGATCGACTGTTTGTTCATATTTTTTTATTGTTTTGTGTTAAATATTGAAAGTAGTCTTTGGACTAATGGTTAGTTTGGGTTTAGGGTTAGTTTGAGGCTATGGTTAGGTTAGGGTTAAAATGGCATATAGGTAGGGAGGTAAAAACGACTTTCACCCTCATTAGTAACCACCCTCATTTGCATAAAGGGCATCTGATTGGCCGAATCTTAACTGTCCATATATCTGCAACGGTGTGTTTTATCTGTACGAAACTTGGTTTATATAGTAATTGATGTATGGCTAGTCGACTGGTGGTGGTTTGGTGCGCCTCTAGCGCCACCAGGTGTGTAGACACGGTACTGCACTTTATTTTTTAGATTTGTTTTTTTTTAACAGGGGTCTATTTTATAAATTGCTGTTGTATCTAGGGTTATTTTATATAGGGGTGGTCTATCCTGGTATATTTTGGGTAGGGTCTGTGTAGGTCCCGCCAGTGGTCAGTGTTTTTTGGTTTTGTTTTCTGTTTTTTTGTGCAGGTGGTGGGTAGGTTTAGCTGGTTAGGTGAGGTAGCGTGCCAGGCCTTTGGCCTTTGACCCTGCATCCATGCAGACGCCCTGACGCAAACTGAACTTGAGTTTTCCCCCAGCTGTTCACCTGTCAATGCAAAATGGTTGCATTTGCCGTGCATATCAGCACGAGTGCTGAAACAGCACCAATGCTGACAGGTAAGTGTCTATTTCTATAGATAGATTGATGGATGGATGATGGATGGATGGATGGATGGATGGATGGATGGATGGATGGATGGATGGATGGATGGATGGATGGATAGATAGGTACATGAGTTGAAACAACTTTTTGTTAAAAAAAATGTTTTTGTTAAAAAAAATGTTTTTGTTTGAAAAAGTGAATGTTTTTTAGGCCTGTGTTACATTGATGGATGGAGTGATGGAGTGATGGATGGATGGATGGATGGATGGATAGATAGATGAATAGATGAATATATAGATACATGAGTTTAAACCACTTTTTGTTAAAAAAAATATGTTTTTGTTTGAAAAAGTGAATGTTTTTAGGCCTGTGTTATACATGGATGGATGGAGTGATGGATGGATGGATGGATGGATGGATAGATAGATAAATAGATAGATAGATGAATAGATGAATATATAGATACATGAGTTTAAACAACTTTTTGTTAAAAAAAAAAAAGTTTTTGTTTGAAAAAGTGAATGTTTTTAGGCCTGTGTTATACATGGATGGATGGAGTGATGGAGTGATGGAGTGATGGATGGATGGATGGATAGATAGATGGATAGATGGATAGATGGATAGATGGATAGATGAGTTTGATCGACTGTTTGTTCATATTTTTTTATTGTTTTGTGTTAAATATTGAAAGTAGTCTTTGGACTAATGGTTAGTTTGGGTTTAGGGTTAGTTTGAGGCTATGGTTAGGTTAGGGTTAAAATGGCATATAGGTAGGGAGGTAAAAACGACTTTCACCCTCATTAGTAACCACCCTCATTTGCATAAAGGGCATCTGATTGGCCGAATCTTAACTGTCCATATATCTGCAACGGTGTGTTTTATCTGTACGAAACTTGGTTTATATAGTAATTGATGTATGGCTAGTCGACTGGTGGTGGTTTGGTGCGCCTCTAGCGCCACCAGGTGTGTAGACACGGTACTGCACTTTATTTTTTAGATTTGTTTTTTTTTAACAGGGGTCTATTTTATAAATTGCTGTTGTATCTAGGGTTATTTTATATAGGGGTGGTCTATCCTGGTATATTTTGGGTAGGGTCTGTGTAGGTCCCGCCAGTGGTCAGTGTTTTTTGGTTTTGTTTTCTGTTTTTTTGTGCAGGTGGTGGGTAGGTTTAGCTGGTTAGGTGAGGTAGCGTGCCAGGCCTTTGGCCTTTGACCCTGCATCCATGCAGACGCCCTGACGCAAACTGAACTTGAGTTTTCCCCCAGCTGTTCACCTGTCAATGCAAAATGGTTGCATTTGCCGTGCATATCAGCACGAGTGCTGAAACAGCACCAATGCTGACAGGTAAGTGTCTATTTCTATAGATAGATTGATGGATGGAGTGATGGATGGATGGATGGATGGATGGATGGATGGATGGATGGATGGATGGATGGATGGATAGATAGATAGGTACATGAGTTGAAACAACTTTTTGTTAAAAAAAATGTTTTTGTTAAAAAAAATGTTTTTGTTTGAAAAAGTGAATGTTTTTTAGGCCTGTGTTACATTGATGGATGGAGTGATGGAGTGATGGATGGATGGATGGATGGATGGATAGATAGATGAATAGATGAATATATAGATACATGAGTTTAAACCACTTTTTGTTAAAAAAAATATGTTTTTGTTTGAAAAAGTGAATGTTTTTAGGCCTGTGTTATACATGGATGGATGGAGTGATGGATGGATGGATGGATGGATGGATAGATAGATAAATAGATAGATAGATGAATAGATGAATATATAGATACATGAGTTTAAACAACTTTTTGTTAAAAAAAAAAAAGTTTTTGTTTGAAAAAGTGAATGTTTTTAGGCCTGTGTTATACATGGATGGATGGAGTGATGGAGTGATGGAGTGATGGATGGATGGATGGATGGATGGATAGATAGATGGATAGATGGATAGATGGATAGATGGATAGATGAGTTTGATCGACTGTTTGTTCATATTTTTTTATTGTTTTGTGTTAAATATTGAAAGTAGTCTTTGGACTAATGGTTAGTTTGGGTTTAGGGTTAGTTTGAGGCTATGGTTAGGTTAGGGTTAAAATGGCATATAGGTAGGGAGGTAAAAACGACTTTCACCCTCATTAGTAACCACCCTCATTTGCATAAAGGGCATCTGATTGGCCGAATCTTAACTGTCCATATATCTGCAACGGTGTGTTTTATCTGTACGAAACTTGGTTTATATAGTAATTGATGTATGGCTAGTCGACTGGTGGTGGTTTGGTGCGCCTCTAGCGCCACCAGGTGTGTAGACACGGTACTGCACTTTATTTTTTAGATTTGTTTTTTTTTAACAGGGGTCTATTTTATAAATTGCTGTTGTATCTAGGGTTATTTTATATAGGGGTGGTCTATCCTGGTATATTTTGGGTAGGGTCTCCCGCCAGTGGTCAGTGTTTTTTGGTTTTGTTTTCTGTTTTTTTGTGCAGGTGGTGGGTAGGTTTAGCTGGTTAGGTGAGGTAGCGTGCCAGGCCTTTGGCCTTTGACCCTGCATCCATGCAGACGCCCTGACGCAAACTGAACTTGAGTTTTCCCCCAGCTGTTCACCTGTCAATGCAAAATGGTTGCATTTGCCGTGCATATCAGCACGAGTGCTGAAACAGCACCAATGCTGACAGGTAAGTGTCTATTTCTATAGATAGATTGATGGATGGAGTGATGGATGGATGGATGGATGGATGGATGGATGGATGGATGGATGGATGGATGGATGGATGGATGATGGATGATGATAGATAGGTACATGAGTTGAAACAACTTTTTGTTAAAAAAAATGTTTTTGTTAAAAAAAATGTTTTTGTTTGAAAAAGTGAATGTTTTTTAGGCCTGTGTTACATTGATGGATGGAGTGATGGAGTGATGGAGGATGGATGGATGGATGGATAGATAGATGAATAGATGAATATATAGATACATGAGTTTAAACCACTTTTTGTTAAAAAAAATATGTTTTTGTTTGAAAAAGTGAATGTTTTTAGGCCTGTGTTATACATGGATGGATGGAGTGATGGATGGATGGATGGATGGATGGATAGATAGATAAATAGATAGATAGATGAATAGATGAATATATAGATACATGAGTTTAAACAACTTTTTGTTAAAAAAAAAAAAGTTTTTGTTTGAAAAAGTGAATGTTTTTAGGCCTGTGTTATACATGGATGGATGGAGTGATGGAGTGATGGAGTGATGGATGGATGGATGGATAGATAGATGGATAGATGGATAGATGGATAGATGGATAGATGAGTTTGATCGACTGTTTGTTCATATTTTTTTATTGTTTTGTGTTAAATATTGAAAGTAGTCTTTGGACTAATGGTTAGTTTGGGTTTAGGGTTAGTTTGAGGCTATGGTTAGGTTAGGGTTAAAATGGCATATAGGTAGGGAGGTAAAAACGACTTTCACCCTCATTAGTAACCACCCTCATTTGCATAAAGGGCATCTGATTGGCCGAATCTTAACTGTCCATATATCTGCAACGGTGTGTTTTATCTGTACGAAACTTGGTTTATATAGTAATTGATGTATGGCTAGTCGACTGGTGGTGGTTTGGTGCGCCTCTAGCGCCACCAGGTGTGTAGACACGGTACTGCACTTTATTTTTTAGATTTGTTTTTTTTTAACAGGGGTCTATTTTATAAATTGCTGTTGTATCTAGGGTTATTTTATATAGGGGTGGTCTATCCTGGTATATTTTGGGTAGGGTCTGTGTAGGTCCCGCCAGTGGTCAGTGTTTTTTGGTTTTGTTTTCTGTTTTTTTGTGCAGGTGGTGGGTAGGTTTAGCTGGTTAGGTGAGGTAGCGTGCCAGGCCTTTGGCCTTTGACCCTGCATCCATGCAGACGCCCTGACGCAAACTGAACTTGAGTTTTCCCCCAGCTGTTCACCTGTCAATGCAAAATGGTTGCATTTGCCGTGCATATCAGCACGAGTGCTGAAACAGCACCAATGCTGACAGGTAAGTGTCTATTTCTATAGATAGATTGATGGATGGAGTGATGGATGGATGGATGGATGGATGGATGGATGGATGGATGGATAGATAGGTACATGAGTTGAAACAACTTTTTGTTAAAAAAAATGTTTTTGTTAAAAAAAATGTTTTTGTTTGAAAAAGTGAATGTTTTTTAGGCCTGTGTTACATTGATGGATGGAGTGATGGAGTGATGGATGGATGGATGGATGGATGGATAGATAGATGAATAGATGAATATATAGATACATGAGTTTAAACCACTTTTTGTTAAAAAAAATATGTTTTTGTTTGAAAAAGTGAATGTTTTTAGGCCTGTGTTATACATGGATGGATGGAGTGATGGATGGATGGATGGATGGATGGATAGATAGATAAATAGATAGATAGATGAATAGATGAATATATAGATACATGAGTTTAAACAACTTTTTGTTAAAAAAAAAAAAGTTTTTGTTTGAAAAAGTGAATGTTTTTAGGCCTGTGTTATACATGGATGGATGGAGTGATGGAGTGATGGAGTGATGGATGGATGGATGGATAGATAGATGGATAGATGGATAGATGGATAGATGGATAGATGAGTTTGATCGACTGTTTGTTCATATTTTTTTATTGTTTTGTGTTAAATATTGAAAGTAGTCTTTGGACTAATGGTTAGTTTGGGTTTAGGGTTAGTTTGAGGCTATGGTTAGGTTAGGGTTAAAATGGCATATAGGTAGGGAGGTAAAAACGACTTTCACCCTCATTAGTAACCACCCTCATTTGCATAAAGGGCATCTGATTGGCCGAATCTTAACTGTCCATATATCTGCAACGGTGTGTTTTATCTGTACGAAACTTGGTTTATATAGTAATTGATGTATGGCTAGTCGACTGGTGGTGGTTTGGTGCGCCTCTAGCGCCACCAGGTGTGTAGACACGGTACTGCACTTTATTTTTTAGATTTGTTTTTTTTTAACAGGGGTCTATTTTATAAATTGCTGTTGTATCTAGGGTTATTTTATATAGGGGTGGTCTATCCTGGTATATTTTGGGTAGGGTCTGTGTAGGTCCCGCCAGTGGTCAGTGTTTTTTGGTTTTGTTTTCTGTTTTTTTGTGCAGGTGGTGGGTAGGTTTAGCTGGTTAGGTGAGGTAGCGTGCCAGGCCTTTGGCCTTTGACCCTGCATCCATGCAGACGCCCTGACGCAAACTGAACTTGAGTTTTCCCCCAGCTGTTCACCTGTCAATGCAAAATGGTTGCATTTGCCGTGCATATCAGCACGAGTGCTGAAACAGCACCAATGCTGACAGGTAAGTGTCTATTTCTATAGATAGATTGATGGATGGAGTGATGGATGGATGGATGGATGGATGGATGGATGGATGGATGGATGGATGGATGGATGGATGGATAGATAGGTACATGAGTTGAAACAACTTTTTGTTAAAAAAAATGTTTTTGTTAAAAAAAATGTTTTTGTTTGAAAAAGTGAATGTTTTTTAGGCCTGTGTTACATTGATGGATGGAGTGATGGAGTGATGGATGGATGGATGGATGGATGGATAGATAGATGAATAGATGAATATATAGATACATGAGTTTAAACCACTTTTTGTTAAAAAAAATATGTTTTTGTTTGAAAAAGTGAATGTTTTTAGGCCTGTGTTATACATGGATGGATGGAGTGATGGATGGATGGATGGATGGATGGATAGATAGATAAATAGATAGATAGATGAATAGATGAATATATAGATACATGAGTTTAAACAACTTTTTGTTAAAAAAAAAAAAGTTTTTGTTTGAAAAAGTGAATGTTTTTAGGCCTGTGTTATACATGGATGGATGGAGTGATGGAGTGATGGAGTGATGGATGGATGGATGGATAGATAGATGGATAGATGGATAGATGGATAGATGGATAGATGGATAGATGGATAGATGAGTTTGATCGACTGTTTGTTCATATTTTTTTATTGTTTTGTGTTAAATATTGAAAGTAGTCTTTGGACTAATGGTTAGTTAGGGTTAGGGTTAGGGTTAGGGTTAGGGTTAGAGTTAGGGTTAGGTAGGGAGGTAAAAACGACTTTCACCCTCATTAGTAACCACCCTCATTTGCATAAAGGGCATCTGATTGGCCGAATCTTAACTGTCCATATATCTGCAACGGTGTGTTTTATCTGTACGAAACTTGGTTTATATAGTAATTGATGTATGGCTAGTCGACTGGTGGTGGTTTGGTGCGCCTCTAGCGCCACCAGGTGTGTAGACACGGTACTGTACTTTATTTTTTAGATTTGTTTTTTTTTAACAGGGGTCTATTTTATAAATTGCTGTTGTATCTAGGGTTATTTTATATAGGGGTGGTCTATCCTGGTATATTTTGGGTAGGGTCTGTGTAGGTCCCGCCAGTGGTCAGTGTTTTTTGGTTTTGTTTTCTGTTTTTTTGTGCAGGTGGTGGGTAGGTTTAGCTGGTTAGGTGAGGTAGCGTGCCAGGCCTTTGGCCTTTGACCCTGCATCCATGCAGACGCCCTGACGCAAACTGAACTTGAGTTTTCCCCCAGCTGTTCACCTGTCAATGCAAAATGGTTGCATTTGCCGTGCATATCAGCACGAGTGCTGAAACAGCACCAATGCTGACAGGTAAGTGTCTATTTCTATAGATAGATTGATGGATGGAGTGATGGATGGATGGATGGATGGATGGATGGATGGATGGATGGATGGATGGATGGATGGATGGATGGATAGATAGGTACATGAGTTGAAACAACTTTTTGTTAAAAAAAATGTTTTTGTTAAAAAAAATGTTTTTGTTTGAAAAAGTGAATGTTTTTTAGGCCTGTGTTACATTGATGGATGGAGTGATGGAGTGATGGATGGATGGATGGATGGATGGATAGATAGATGAATAGATGAATATATAGATACATGAGTTTAAACCACTTTTTGTTAAAAAAAATATGTTTTTGTTTGAAAAAGTGAATGTTTTTAGGCCTGTGTTATACATGGATGGATGGAGTGATGGAGTGATGGATGGATGGATGGATGGATGGATGGATAGATAGATAAATAGATAGATAGATGAATAGATGAATATATAGATACATGAGTTTAAACAACTTTTTGTTAAAAAAAAAAAAGTTTTTGTTTGAAAAAGTGAATGTTTTTAGGCCTGTGTTATACATGGATGGATGGAGTGATGGAGTGATGGAGTGATGGATGGATGGATGGATAGATAGATGGATAGATGGATAGATGGATAGATGGATAGATGAGTTTGATCGACTGTTTGTTCATATTTTTTTATTGTTTTGTGTTAAATATTGAAAGTAGTCTTTGGACTAATGGTTAGTTTGGGTTAGGGTTAGAGTTAGGGTTAGGTAGGGAGGTAAAAACGACTTTCACCCTCATTAGTAACCACCCTCATTTGCATAAAGGGCATCTGATTGGCCGAATCTTAACTGTCCATATATCTGCAACGGTGTGTTTTATCTGTACGAAACTTGGTTTATATAGTAATTGATGTATGGCTAGTCGACTGGTGGTGGTTTGGTGCGCCTCTAGCGCCACCAGGTGTGTAGACACGGTACTGCACTTTATTTTTTAGATTTGTTTTTTTTTAACAGGGGTCTATTTTATAAATTGCTGTTGTATCTAGGGTTATTTTATATAGGGGTGGTCTATCCTGGTATATTTTGGGTAGGGTCTGTGTAGGTCCCGCCAGTGGTCAGTGTTTTTTGGTTTTGTTTTCTGTTTTTTTGTGCAGGTGGTGGGTAGGTTTAGCTGGTTAGGTGAGGTAGCGTGCCAGGCCTTTGGCCTTTGACCCTGCATCCATGCAGACGCCCTGACGCAAACTGAACTTGAGTTTTCCCCCAGCTGTTCACCTGTCAATGCAAAATGGTTGCATTTGCCGTGCATATCAGCACGAGTGCTGAAACAGCACCAATGCTGACAGGTAAGTGTCTATTTCTATAGATAGATTGATGGATGGAGTGATGGATGGATGGATGGATGGATGGATGGATGGATGGATGGATGGATGGATGGATGGATGGATGGATGGATGGATGGATAGATAGGTACATGAGTTGAAACAACTTTTTGTTAAAAAAAATGTTTTTGTTAAAAAAAATGTTTTTGTTTGAAAAAGTGAATGTTTTTTAGGCCTGTGTTACATTGATGGATGGAGTGATGGAGTGATGGATGGATGGATGGATAGATAGATGAATAGATGAATATATAGATACATGAGTTTAAACCACTTTTTGTTAAAAAAAATATGTTTTTGTTTGAAAAAGTGAATGTTTTTAGGCCTGTGTTATACATGGATGGATGGAGTGATGGATGGATGGATGGATGGATGGATAGATAGATAAATAGATAGATAGATGAATAGATGAATATATAGATACATGAGTTTAAACAACTTTTTGTTAAAAAAAAAAAAGTTTTTGTTTGAAAAAGTGAATGTTTTTAGGCCTGTGTTATACATGGATGGATGGAGTGATGGAGTGATGGAGTGATGGATGGATGGATGGATAGATAGATGGATAGATGGATAGATGGATAGATGGATAGATGAGTTTGATCGACTGTTTGTTCATATTTTTTTATTGTTTTGTGTTAAATATTGAAAGTAGTCTTTGGACTAATGGTTAGTTTGGGTTTAGGGTTAGTTTGAGGCTATGGTTAGGTTAGGGTTAAAATGGCATATAGGTAGGGAGGTAAAAACGACTTTCACCCTCATTAGTAACCACCCTCATTTGCATAAAGGGCATCTGATTGGCCGAATCTTAACTGTCCATATATCTGCAACGGTGTGTTTTATCTGTACGAAACTTGGTTTATATAGTAATTGATGTATGGCTAGTCGACTGGTGGTGGTTTGGTGCGCCTCTAGCGCCACCAGGTGTGTAGACACGGTACTGCACTTTATTTTTTAGATTTGTTTTTTTTTAACAGGGGTCTATTTTATAAATTGCTGTTGTATCTAGGGTTATTTTATATAGGGGTGGTCTATCCTGGTATATTTTGGGTAGGGTCTGTGTAGGTCCCGCCAGTGGTCAGTGTTTTTTGGTTTTGTTTTCTGTTTTTTTGTGCAGGTGGTGGGTAGGTTTAGCTGGTTAGGTGAGGTAGCGTGCCAGGCCTTTGGCCTTTGACCCTGCATCCATGCAGACGCCCTGACGCAAACTGAACTTGAGTTTTCCCCCAGCTGTTCACCTGTCAATGCAAAATGGTTGCATTTGCCGTGCATATCAGCACGAGTGCTGAAACAGCACCAATGCTGACAGGTAAGTGTCTATTTCTATAGATAGATTGATGGATGGAGTGATGGATGGATGGATGGATGGATGGATGGATGGATGGATGGATAGATAGGTACATGAGTTGAAACAACTTTTTGTTAAAAAAAATGTTTTTGTTAAAAAAAATGTTTTTGTTTGAAAAAGTGAATGTTTTTTAGGCCTGTGTTACATTGATGGATGGAGTGATGGAGTGATGGATGGATGGATGGATGGATGGATAGATAGATGAATAGATGAATATATAGATACATGAGTTTAAACCACTTTTTGTTAAAAAAAATATGTTTTTGTTTGAAAAAGTGAATGTTTTTAGGCCTGTGTTATACATGGATGGATGGAGTGATGGATGGATGGATGGATGGATGGATAGATAGATAAATAGATAGATAGATGAATAGATGAATATATAGATACATGAGTTTAAACAACTTTTTGTTAAAAAAAAAAAAGTTTTTGTTTGAAAAAGTGAATGTTTTTAGGCCTGTGTTATACATGGATGGATGGAGTGATGGAGTGATGGAGTGATGGATGGATGGATGGATAGATAGATGGATAGATGGATAGATGGATAGATGGATAGATGAGTTTGATCGACTGTTTGTTCATATTTTTTTATTGTTTTGTGTTAAATATTGAAAGTAGTCTTTGGACTAATGGTTAGTTTGGGTTTAGGGTTAGTTTGAGGCTATGGTTAGGTTAGGGTTAAAATGGCATATAGGTAGGGAGGTAAAAACGACTTTCACCCTCATTAGTAACCACCCTCATTTGCATAAAGGGCATCTGATTGGCCGAATCTTAACTGTCCATATATCTGCAACGGTGTGTTTTATCTGTACGAAACTTGGTTTATATAGTAATTGATGTATGGCTAGTCGACTGGTGGTGGTTTGGTGCGCCTCTAGCGCCACCAGGTGTGTAGACACGGTACTGCACTTTATTTTTTAGATTTGTTTTTTTTTAACAGGGGTCTATTTTATAAATTGCTGTTGTATCTAGGGTTATTTTATATAGGGGTGGTCTATCCTGGTATATTTTGGGTAGGGTCTGTGTAGGTCCCGCCAGTGGTCAGTGTTTTTTGGTTTTGTTTTCTGTTTTTTTGTGCAGGTGGTGGGTAGGTTTAGCTGGTTAGGTGAGGTAGCGTGCCAGGCCTTTGGCCTTTGACCCTGCATCCATGCAGACGCCCTGACGCAAACTGAACTTGAGTTTTCCCCCAGCTGTTCACCTGTCAATGCAAAATGGTTGCATTTGCCGTGCATATCAGCACGAGTGCTGAAACAGCACCAATGCTGACAGGTAAGTGTCTATTTCTATAGATAGATTGATGGATGGAGTGATGGATGGATGGATGGATGGATGGATGGATGGATGGATGGATGGATGGATGGATGGATGGATAGATAGGTACATGAGTTGAAACAACTTTTTGTTAAAAAAAATGTTTTTGTTAAAAAAAATGTTTTTGTTTGAAAAAGTGAATGTTTTTTAGGCCTGTGTTACATTGATGGATGGAGTGATGGAGTGATGGATGGATGGATGGATGGATGGATAGATAGATGAATAGATGAATATATAGATACATGAGTTTAAACCACTTTTTGTTAAAAAAAATATGTTTTTGTTTGAAAAAGTGAATGTTTTTAGGCCTGTGTTATACATGGATGGATGGAGTGATGGATGGATGGATGGATGGATGGATAGATAGATAAATAGATAGATAGATGAATAGATGAATATATAGATACATGAGTTTAAACAACTTTTTGTTAAAAAAAAAAAAGTTTTTGTTTGAAAAAGTGAATGTTTTTAGGCCTGTGTTATACATGGATGGATGGAGTGATGGAGTGATGGAGTGATGGATGGATGGATGGATAGATAGATGGATAGATGGATAGATGGATAGATGGATAGATGGATAGATGGATAGATGAGTTTGATCGACTGTTTGTTCATATTTTTTTATTGTTTTGTGTTAAATATTGAAAGTAGTCTTTGGACTAATGGTTAGTTAGGGTTAGGGTTAGGGTTAGGGTTAGGGTTAGAGTTAGGGTTAGGTAGGGAGGTAAAAACGACTTTCACCCTCATTAGTAACCACCCTCATTTGCATAAAGGGCATCTGATTGGCCGAATCTTAACTGTCCATATATCTGCAACGGTGTGTTTTATCTGTACGAAACTTGGTTTATATAGTAATTGATGTATGGCTAGTCGACTGGTGGTGGTTTGGTGCGCCTCTAGCGCCACCAGGTGTGTAGACACGGTACTGCACTTTATTTTTTAGATTTGTTTTTTTTTAACAGGGGTCTATTTTATAAATTGCTGTTGTATCTAGGGTTATTTTATATAGGGGTGGTCTATCCTGGTATATTTTGGGTAGGGTCTGTGTAGGTCCCGCCAGTGGTCAGTGTTTTTTGGTTTTGTTTTCTGTTTTTTTGTGCAGGTGGTGGGTAGGTTTAGCTGGTTAGGTGAGGTAGCGTGCCAGGCCTTTGGCCTTTGACCCTGCATCCATGCAGACGCCCTGACGCAAACTGAACTTGAGTTTTCCCCCAGCTGTTCACCTGTCAATGCAAAATGGTTGCATTTGCCGTGCATATCAGCACGAGTGCTGAAACAGCACCAATGCTGACAGGTAAGTGTCTATTTCTATAGATAGATTGATGGATGGAGTGATGGATGGATGGATGGATGGATGGATGGATGGATGGATGGATGGATGGATGGATGGATGGATGGATAGATAGGTACATGAGTTGAAACAACTTTTTGTTAAAAAAAATGTTTTTGTTAAAAAAAATGTTTTTGTTTGAAAAAGTGAATGTTTTTTAGGCCTGTGTTACATTGATGGATGGAGTGATGGAGTGATGGATGGATGGATGGATGGATGGATAGATAGATGAATAGATGAATATATAGATACATGAGTTTAAACCACTTTTTGTTAAAAAAAATATGTTTTTGTTTGAAAAAGTGAATGTTTTTAGGCCTGTGTTATACATGGATGGATGGAGTGATGGAGTGATGGATGGATGGATGGATGGATGGATGGATAGATAGATAAATAGATAGATAGATGAATAGATGAATATATAGATACATGAGTTTAAACAACTTTTTGTTAAAAAAAAAAAAGTTTTTGTTTGAAAAAGTGAATGTTTTTAGGCCTGTGTTATACATGGATGGATGGAGTGATGGAGTGATGGAGTGATGGATGGATGGATGGATAGATAGATGGATAGATGGATAGATGGATAGATGGATAGATGAGTTTGATCGACTGTTTGTTCATATTTTTTTATTGTTTTGTGTTAAATATTGAAAGTAGTCTTTGGACTAATGGTTAGTTTGGGTTAGGGTTAGAGTTAGGGTTAGGTAGGGAGGTAAAAACGACTTTCACCCTCATTAGTAACCACCCTCATTTGCATAAAGGGCATCTGATTGGCCGAATCTTAACTGTCCATATATCTGCAACGGTGTGTTTTATCTGTACGAAACTTGGTTTATATAGTAATTGATGTATGGCTAGTCGACTGGTGGTGGTTTGGTGCGCCTCTAGCGCCACCAGGTGTGTAGACACGGTACTGCACTTTATTTTTTAGATTTGTTTTTTTTTAACAGGGGTCTATTTTATAAATTGCTGTTGTATCTAGGGTTATTTTATATAGGGGTGGTCTATCCTGGTATATTTTGGGTAGGGTCTGTGTAGGTCCCGCCAGTGGTCAGTGTTTTTTGGTTTTGTTTTCTGTTTTTTTGTGCAGGTGGTGGGTAGGTTTAGCTGGTTAGGTGAGGTAGCGTGCCAGGCCTTTGGCCTTTGACCCTGCATCCATGCAGACGCCCTGACGCAAACTGAACTTGAGTTTTCCCCCAGCTGTTCACCTGTCAATGCAAAATGGTTGCATTTGCCGTGCATATCAGCACGAGTGCTGAAACAGCACCAATGCTGACAGGTAAGTGTCTATTTCTATAGATAGATTGATGGATGGAGTGATGGATGGATGGATGGATGGATGGATGGATGGATGGATGGATAGATAGGTACATGAGTTGAAACAACTTTTTGTTAAAAAAAATGTTTTTGTTAAAAAAAATGTTTTTGTTTGAAAAAGTGAATGTTTTTTAGGCCTGTGTTACATTGATGGATGGAGTGATGGAGTGATGGATGGATGGATGGATGGATGGATAGATAGATGAATAGATGAATATATAGATACATGAGTTTAAACCACTTTTTGTTAAAAAAAATATGTTTTTGTTTGAAAAAGTGAATGTTTTTAGGCCTGTGTTATACATGGATGGATGGAGTGATGGATGGATGGATGGATGGATGGATAGATAGATAAATAGATAGATAGATGAATAGATGAATATATAGATACATGAGTTTAAACAACTTTTTGTTAAAAAAAAAAAAGTTTTTGTTTGAAAAAGTGAATGTTTTTAGGCCTGTGTTATACATGGATGGATGGAGTGATGGAGTGATGGAGTGATGGATGGATGGATGGATAGATAGATGGATAGATGGATAGATGGATAGATGGATAGATGAGTTTGATCGACTGTTTGTTCATATTTTTTTATTGTTTTGTGTTAAATATTGAAAGTAGTCTTTGGACTAATGGTTAGTTTGGGTTTAGGGTTAGTTTGAGGCTATGGTTAGGTTAGGGTTAAAATGGCATATAGGTAGGGAGGTAAAAACGACTTTCACCCTCATTAGTAACCACCCTCATTTGCATAAAGGGCATCTGATTGGCCGAATCTTAACTGTCCATATATCTGCAACGGTGTGTTTTATCTGTACGAAACTTGGTTTATATAGTAATTGATGTATGGCTAGTCGACTGGTGGTGGTTTGGTGCGCCTCTAGCGCCACCAGGTGTGTAGACACGGTACTGCACTTTATTTTTTAGATTTGTTTTTTTTTAACAGGGGTCTATTTTATAAATTGCTGTTGTATCTAGGGTTATTTTATATAGGGGTGGTCTATCCTGGTATATTTTGGGTAGGGTCTGTGTAGGTCCCGCCAGTGGTCAGTGTTTTTTGGTTTTGTTTTCTGTTTTTTTGTGCAGGTGGTGGGTAGGTTTAGCTGGTTAGGTGAGGTAGCGTGCCAGGCCTTTGGCCTTTGACCCTGCATCCATGCAGACGCCCTGACGCAAACTGAACTTGAGTTTTCCCCCAGCTGTTCACCTGTCAATGCAAAATGGTTGCATTTGCCGTGCATATCAGCACGAGTGCTGAAACAGCACCAATGCTGACAGGTAAGTGTCTATTTCTATAGATAGATTGATGGATGGAGTGATGGATGGATGGATGGATGGATGGATGGATGGATGGATGGATGGATGGATGGATGGATGGATGGATGGATAGATAGGTACATGAGTTGAAACAACTTTTTGTTAAAAAAAATGTTTTTGTTAAAAAAAATGTTTTTGTTTGAAAAAGTGAATGTTTTTTAGGCCTGTGTTACATTGATGGATGGAGTGATGGAGTGATGGATGGATGGATGGATGGATGGATAGATAGATGAATAGATGAATATATAGATACATGAGTTTAAACCACTTTTTGTTAAAAAAAATATGTTTTTGTTTGAAAAAGTGAATGTTTTTAGGCCTGTGTTATACATGGATGGATGGAGTGATGGATGGATGGATGGATGGATGGATAGATAGATAAATAGATAGATAGATGAATAGATGAATATATAGATACATGAGTTTAAACAACTTTTTGTTAAAAAAAAAAAAGTTTTTGTTTGAAAAAGTGAATGTTTTTAGGCCTGTGTTATACATGGATGGATGGAGTGATGGAGTGATGGAGTGATGGATGGATGGATGGATAGATAGATGGATAGATGGATAGATGGATAGATGGATAGATGAGTTTGATCGACTGTTTGTTCATATTTTTTTATTGTTTTGTGTTAAATATTGAAAGTAGTCTTTGGACTAATGGTTAGTTTGGGTTTAGGGTTAGTTTGAGGCTATGGTTAGGTTAGGGTTAAAATGGCATATAGGTAGGGAGGTAAAAACGACTTTCACCCTCATTAGTAACCACCCTCATTTGCATAAAGGGCATCTGATTGGCCGAATCTTAACTGTCCATATATCTGCAACGGTGTGTTTTATCTGTACGAAACTTGGTTTATATAGTAATTGATGTATGGCTAGTCGACTGGTGGTGGTTTGGTGCGCCTCTAGCGCCACCAGGTGTGTAGACACGGTACTGCACTTTATTTTTTAGATTTGTTTTTTTTTAACAGGGGTCTATTTTATAAATTGCTGTTGTATCTAGGGTTATTTTATATAGGGGTGGTCTATCCTGGTATATTTTGGGTAGGGTCTGTGTAGGTCCCGCCAGTGGTCAGTGTTTTTTGGTTTTGTTTTCTGTTTTTTTGTGCAGGTGGTGGGTAGGTTTAGCTGGTTAGGTGAGGTAGCGTGCCAGGCCTTTGGCCTTTGACCCTGCATCCATGCAGACGCCCTGACGCAAACTGAACTTGAGTTTTCCCCCAGCTGTTCACCTGTCAATGCAAAATGGTTGCATTTGCCGTGCATATCAGCACGAGTGCTGAAACAGCACCAATGCTGACAGGTAAGTGTCTATTTCTATAGATAGATTGATGGATGGAGTGATGGATGGATGGATGGATGGATGGATGGATGGATGGATGGATGGATGGATGGATGGATGGATGGATGGATGGATAGATAGGTACATGAGTTGAAACAACTTTTTGTTAAAAAAAATGTTTTTGTTAAAAAAAATGTTTTTGTTTGAAAAAGTGAATGTTTTTTAGGCCTGTGTTACATTGATGGATGGAGTGATGGAGTGATGGATGGATGGATGGATGGATGGATAGATAGATGAATAGATGAATATATAGATACATGAGTTTAAACCACTTTTTGTTAAAAAAAATATGTTTTTGTTTGAAAAAGTGAATGTTTTTAGGCCTGTGTTATACATGGATGGATGGAGTGATGGATGGATGGATGGATGGATGGATAGATAGATAAATAGATAGATAGATGAATAGATGAATATATAGATACATGAGTTTATACAACTTTTTGTTAAAAAAAAAAAGTTTTTGTTTGAAAAAGTGAATGTTTTTAGGCCTGTGTTATACATGGATGGATGGAGTGATGGAGTGATGGAGTGATGGATGGATGGATGGATAGATAGATGGATAGATGGATAGATGGATAGATGGATAGATGAGTTTGATCGACTGTTTGTTCATATTTTTTTATTGTTTTGTGTTAAATATTGAAAGTAGTCTTTGGACTAATGGTTAGTTTGGGTTTAGGGTTAGTTTGAGGCTATGGTTAGGTTAGGGTTAAAATGGCATATAGGTAGGGAGGTAAAAACGACTTTCACCCTCATTAGTAACCACCCTCATTTGCATAAAGGGCATCTGATTGGCCGAATCTTAACTGTCCATATATCTGCAACGGTGTGTTTTATCTGTACGAAACTTGGTTTATATAGTAATTGATGTATGGCTAGTCGACTGGTGGTGGTTTGGTGCGCCTCTAGCGCCACCAGGTGTGTAGACACGGTACTGCACTTTATTTTTTAGATTTGTTTTTTTTTAACAGGGGTCTATTTTATAAATTGCTGTTGTATCTAGGGTTATTTTATATAGGGGTGGTCTATCCTGGTATATTTTGGGTAGGGTCTGTGTAGGTCCCGCCAGTGGTCAGTGTTTTTTGGTTTTGTTTTCTGTTTTTTTGTGCAGGTGGTGGGTAGGTTTAGCTGGTTAGGTGAGGTAGCGTGCCAGGCCTTTGGCCTTTGACCCTGCATCCATGCAGACGCCCTGACGCAAACTGAACTTGAGTTTTCCCCCAGCTGTTCACCTGTCAATGCAAAATGGTTGCATTTGCCGTGCATATCAGCACGAGTGCTGAAACAGCACCAATGCTGACAGGTAAGTGTCTATTTCTATAGATAGATTGATGGATGGAGTGATGGATGGATGGATGGATGGATGGATGGATGGATGGATGGATGGATGGATGGATGGATGGATGGATGGATAGATAGGTACATGAGTTGAAACAACTTTTTGTTAAAAAAAATTTTTTTGTTAAAAAAAATGTTTTTGTTTGAAAAAGTGAATGTTTTTTAGGCCTGTGTTACATTGATGGATGGAGTGATGGAGTGATGGATGGATGGATGGATGGATGGATAGATAGATGAATAGATGAATATATAGATACATGAGTTTAAACCACTTTTTGTTAAAAAAAATATGTTTTTGTTTGAAAAAGTGAATGTTTTTAGGCCTGTGTTATACATGGATGGATGGAGTGATGGATGGATGGATGGATGGATGGATAGATAGATAAATAGATAGATAGATGAATAGATGAATATATAGATACATGAGTTTAAACAACTTTTTGTTAAAAAAAAAAAAGTTTTTGTTTGAAAAAGTGAATGTTTTTAGGCCTGTGTTATACATGGATGGATGGAGTGATGGAGTGATGGAGTGATGGATGGATGGATGGATAGATAGATGGATAGATGGATAGATGGATAGATGGATAGATGAGTTTGATCGACTGTTTGTTCATATTTTTTTATTGTTTTGTGTTAAATATTGAAAGTAGTCTTTGGACTAATGGTTAGTTTGGGTTTAGGGTTAGTTTGAGGCTATGGTTAGGTTAGGGTTAAAATGGCATATAGGTAGGGAGGTAAAAACGACTTTCACCCTCATTAGTAACCACCCTCATTTGCATAAAGGGCATCTGATTGGCCGAATCTTAACTGTCCATATATCTGCAACGGTGTGTTTTATCTGTACGAAACTTGGTTTATATAGTAATTGATGTATGGCTAGTCGACTGGTGGTGGTTTGGTGCGCCTCTAGCGCCACCAGGTGTGTAGACACGGTACTGCACTTTATTTTTTAGATTTGTTTTTTTTTAACAGGGGTCTATTTTATAAATTGCTGTTGTATCTAGGGTTATTTTATATAGGGGTGGTCTATCCTGGGTTAGGGTTAGAGTTAGGGTTAGGGTTAGGGTTAGAGTGTAGGGTTAGGGTTAGGGTTAGGTTAGGGTTAGGTAGGGAGGTAAAAACGACTTTCACCCTCATTAGTAACCACCCTCATTTGCATAAAGGGCATCTGATTGGCCGAATCTTAACTGTCCATATATCTGCAACGGTGTGTTTTATCTGTACGAAACTTGGTTTATATAGTAATTGATGTATGGCTAGTCGACTGGTGGTGGTTTGGTGCGCCTCTAGCGCCACCAGGTGTGTAGACACGGTACTGCACTTTATTTTTTAGATTTGTTTTTTTTTAACAGGGGTCTATTTTATAAATTGCTGTTGTATCTAGGGTTATTTTATATAGGGGTGGTCTATCCTGGTATATTTTGGGTAGGGTCTGTGTAGGTCCCGCCAGTGGTCAGTGTTTTTTGGTTTTGTTTTCTGTTTTTTTGTGCAGGTGGTGGGTAGGTTTAGCTGGTTAGGTGAGGTAGCGTGCCAGGCCTTTGGCCTTTGACCCTGCATCCATGCAGACGCCCTGACGCAAACTGAACTTGAGTTTTCCCCCAGCTGTTCACCTGTCAATGCAAAATGGTTGCATTTGCCGTGCATATCAGCACGAGTGCTGAAACAGCACCAATGCTGACAGGTAAGTGTCTATTTCTATAGATAGATTGATGGATGGAGTGATGGATGGATGGATGGATGGATGGATGGATGGATGGATGGATGGATGGATGGATGGATGGATGGATGGATAGATAGGTACATGAGTTGAAACAACTTTTTGTTAAAAAAAATGTTTTTGTTAAAAAAAATGTTTTTGTTTGAAAAAGTGAATGTTTTTTAGGCCTGTGTTACATTGATGGATGGAGTGATGGAGTGATGGATGGATGGATGGATGGATGGATAGATAGATGAATAGATGAATATATAGATACATGAGTTTAAACCACTTTTTGTTAAAAAAAATATGTTTTTGTTTGAAAAAGTGAATGTTTTTAGGCCTGTGTTATACATGGATGGATGGAGTGATGGATGGATGGATGGATGGATGGATAGATAGATAAATAGATAGATAGATGAATAGATGAATATATAGATACATGAGTTTAAACAACTTTTTGTTAAAAAAAAAAAAGTTTTTGTTTGAAAAAGTGAATGTTTTTAGGCCTGTGTTATACATGGATGGATGGAGT
This sequence comes from Leuciscus leuciscus, assembly GCF_965113295.1. Taxonomy (NCBI): domain Eukaryota; kingdom Metazoa; phylum Chordata; class Actinopteri; order Cypriniformes; family Leuciscidae; genus Leuciscus; species Leuciscus leuciscus. The sequence continues at coordinate 71,063 of NW_028118513.1, forward strand.
GATGGAGTGATGGAGTGATGGATGGATGGATGGATAGATAGATGGATAGATGGATAGATGGATAGATGGATAGATGAGTTTGATCGACTGTTTGTTCATATTTTTTTATTGTTTTGTGTTAAATATTGAAAGTAGTCTTTGGACTAATGGTTAGTTTGGGTTTAGGGTTAGTTTGAGGCTATGGTTAGGTTAGGGTTAAAATGGCATATAGGTAGGGAGGTAAAAACGACTTTCACCCTCATTAGTAACCACCCTCATTTGCATAAAGGGCATCTGATTGGCCGAATCTTAACTGTCCATATATCTGCAACGGTGTGTTTTATCTGTACGAAACTTGGTTTATATAGTAATTGATGTATGGCTAGTCGACTGGTGGTGGTTTGGTGCGCCTCTAGCGCCACCAGGTGTGTAGACACGGTACTGCACTTTATTTTTTAGATTTGTTTTTTTTTAACAGGGGTCTATTTTATAAATTGCTGTTGTATCTAGGGTTATTTTATATAGGGGTGGTCTATCCTGGTATATTTTGGGTAGGGTCTGTGTAGGTCCCGCCAGTGGTCAGTGTTTTTTGGTTTTGTTTTCTGTTTTTTTGTGCAGGTGGTGGGTAGGTTTAGCTGGTTAGGTGAGGTAGCGTGCCAGGCCTTTGGCCTTTGACCCTGCATCCATGCAGACGCCCTGACGCAAACTGAACTTGAGTTTTCCCCCAGCTGTTCACCTGTCAATGCAAAATGGTTGCATTTGCCGTGCATATCAGCACGAGTGCTGAAACAGCACCAATGCTGACAGGTAAGTGTCTATTTCTATAGATAGATTGATGGATGGAGTGATGGATGGATGGATGGATGGATGGATGGATGGATGGATGGATGGATGGATGGATGGATGGATGGATGGATGGATAGATAGGTACATGAGTTGAAACAACTTTTTGTTAAAAAAAATGTTTTTGTTAAAAAAAATGTTTTTGTTTGAAAAAGTGAATGTTTTTTAGGCCTGTGTTACATTGATGGATGGAGTGATGGAGTGATGGATGGATGGATGGATGGATGGATAGATAGATGAATAGATGAATATATAGATACATGAGTTTAAACCACTTTTTGTTAAAAAAAATATGTTTTTGTTTGAAAAAGTGAATGTTTTTAGGCCTGTGTTATACATGGATGGATGGAGTGATGGATGGATGGATGGATGGATGGATAGATAGATAAATAGATAGATAGATGAATAGATGAATATATAGATACATGAGTTTATACAACTTTTTGTTAAAAAAAAAAAGTTTTTGTTTGAAAAAGTGAATGTTTTTAGGCCTGTGTTATACATGGATGGATGGAGTGATGGAGTGATGGAGTGATGGATGGATGGATGGATAGATAGATGGATAGATGGATAGATGGATAGATGGATAGATGAGTTTGATCGACTGTTTGTTCATATTTTTTTATTGTTTTGTGTTAAATATTGAAAGTAGTCTTTGGACTAATGGTTAGTTTGGGTTTAGGGTTAGTTTGAGGCTATGGTTAGGTTAGGGTTAAAATGGCATATAGGTAGGGAGGTAAAAACGACTTTCACCCTCATTAGTAACCACCCTCATTTGCATAAAGGGCATCTGATTGGCCGAATCTTAACTGTCCATATATCTGCAACGGTGTGTTTTATCTGTACGAAACTTGGTTTATATAGTAATTGATGTATGGCTAGTCGACTGGTGGTGGTTTGGTGCGCCTCTAGCGCCACCAGGTGTGTAGACACGGTACTGCACTTTATTTTTTAGATTTGTTTTTTTTTAACAGGGGTCTATTTTATAAATTGCTGTTGTATCTAGGGTTATTTTATATAGGGGTGGTCTATCCTGGTATATTTTGGGTAGGGTCTGTGTAGGTCCCGCCAGTGGTCAGTGTTTTTTGGTTTTGTTTTCTGTTTTTTTGTGCAGGTGGTGGGTAGGTTTAGCTGGTTAGGTGAGGTAGCGTGCCAGGCCTTTGGCCTTTGACCCTGCATCCATGCAGACGCCCTGACGCAAACTGAACTTGAGTTTTCCCCCAGCTGTTCACCTGTCAATGCAAAATGGTTGCATTTGCCGTGCATATCAGCACGAGTGCTGAAACAGCACCAATGCTGACAGGTAAGTGTCTATTTCTATAGATAGATTGATGGATGGAGTGATGGATGGATGGATGGATGGATGGATGGATGGATGGATGGATGGATGGATGGATGGATGGATGGATGGATAGATAGGTACATGAGTTGAAACAACTTTTTGTTAAAAAAAATTTTTTTGTTAAAAAAAATGTTTTTGTTTGAAAAAGTGAATGTTTTTTAGGCCTGTGTTACATTGATGGATGGAGTGATGGAGTGATGGATGGATGGATGGATGGATGGATAGATAGATGAATAGATGAATATATAGATACATGAGTTTAAACCACTTTTTGTTAAAAAAAATATGTTTTTGTTTGAAAAAGTGAATGTTTTTAGGCCTGTGTTATACATGGATGGATGGAGTGATGGATGGATGGATGGATGGATGGATAGATAGATAAATAGATAGATAGATGAATAGATGAATATATAGATACATGAGTTTAAACAACTTTTTGTTAAAAAAAAAAAAGTTTTTGTTTGAAAAAGTGAATGTTTTTAGGCCTGTGTTATACATGGATGGATGGAGTGATGGAGTGATGGAGTGATGGATGGATGGATGGATAGATAGATGGATAGATGGATAGATGGATAGATGGATAGATGAGTTTGATCGACTGTTTGTTCATATTTTTTTATTGTTTTGTGTTAAATATTGAAAGTAGTCTTTGGACTAATGGTTAGTTTGGGTTTAGGGTTAGTTTGAGGCTATGGTTAGGTTAGGGTTAAAATGGCATATAGGTAGGGAGGTAAAAACGACTTTCACCCTCATTAGTAACCACCCTCATTTGCATAAAGGGCATCTGATTGGCCGAATCTTAACTGTCCATATATCTGCAACGGTGTGTTTTATCTGTACGAAACTTGGTTTATATAGTAATTGATGTATGGCTAGTCGACTGGTGGTGGTTTGGTGCGCCTCTAGCGCCACCAGGTGTGTAGACACGGTACTGCACTTTATTTTTTAGATTTGTTTTTTTTTAACAGGGGTCTATTTTATAAATTGCTGTTGTATCTAGGGTTATTTTATATAGGGGTGGTCTATCCTGGGTTAGGGTTAGAGTTAGGGTTAGGGTTAGGGTTAGAGTGTAGGGTTAGGGTTAGGGTTAGGTTAGGTAGGGAGGTAAAAACGACTTTCACCCTCATTAGTAACCACCCTCATTTGCATAAAGGGCATCTGATTGGCCGAATCTTAACTGTCCATATATCTGCAACGGTGTGTTTTATCTGTACGAAACTTGGTTTATATAGTAATTGATGTATGGCTAGTCGACTGGTGGTGGTTTGGTGCGCCTCTAGCGCCACCAGGTGTGTAGACACGGTACTGCACTTTATTTTTTAGATTTGTTTTTTTTTAACAGGGGTCTATTTTATAAATTGCTGTTGTATCTAGGGTTATTTTATATAGGGGTGGTCTATCCTGGTATATTTTGGGTAGGGTCTGTGTAGGTCCCGCCAGTGGTCAGTGTTTTTTGGTTTTGTTTTCTGTTTTTTTGTGCAGGTGGTGGGTAGGTTTAGCTGGTTAGGTGAGGTAGCGTGCCAGGCCTTTGGCCTTTGACCCTGCATCCATGCAGACGCCCTGACGCAAACTGAACTTGAGTTTTCCCCCAGCTGTTCACCTGTCAATGCAAAATGGTTGCATTTGCCGTGCATATCAGCACGAGTGCTGAAACAGCACCAATGCTGACAGGTAAGTGTCTATTTCTATAGATAGATTGATGGATGGAGTGATGGATGGATGGATGGATGGATGGATGGATGGATGGATGGATGGATGGATGGATGGATGGATGGATGGATGGATAGATAGGTACATGAGTTGAAACAACTTTTTGTTAAAAAAAATGTTTTTGTTAAAAAAAATGTTTTTGTTTGAAAAAGTGAATGTTTTTTAGGCCTGTGTTACATTGATGGATGGAGTGATGGAGTGATGGATGGATGGATGGATGGATGGATAGATAGATGAATAGATGAATATATAGATACATGAGTTTAAACCACTTTTTGTTAAAAAAAATATGTTTTTGTTTGAAAAAGTGAATGTTTTTAGGCCTGTGTTATACATGGATGGATGGAGTGATGGATGGATGGATGGATGGATGGATAGATAGATAAATAGATAGATAGATGAATAGATGAATATATAGATACATGAGTTTATACAACTTTTTGTTAAAAAAAAAAAGTTTTTGTTTGAAAAAGTGAATGTTTTTAGGCCTGTGTTATACATGGATGGATGGAGTGATGGAGTGATGGAGTGATGGATGGATGGATGGATAGATAGATGGATAGATGGATAGATGGATAGATGGATAGATGAGTTTGATCGACTGTTTGTTCATATTTTTTTATTGTTTTGTGTTAAATATTGAAAGTAGTCTTTGGACTAATGGTTAGTTTGGGTTTAGGGTTAGTTTGAGGCTATGGTTAGGTTAGGGTTAAAATGGCATATAGGTAGGGAGGTAAAAACGACTTTCACCCTCATTAGTAACCACCCTCATTTGCATAAAGGGCATCTGATTGGCCGAATCTTAACTGTCCATATATCTGCAACGGTGTGTTTTATCTGTACGAAACTTGGTTTATATAGTAATTGATGTATGGCTAGTCGACTGGTGGTGGTTTGGTGCGCCTCTAGCGCCACCAGGTGTGTAGACACGGTACTGCACTTTATTTTTTAGATTTGTTTTTTTTTAACAGGGGTCTATTTTATAAATTGCTGTTGTATCTAGGGTTATTTTATATAGGGGTGGTCTATCCTGGTATATTTTGGGTAGGGTCTGTGTAGGTCCCGCCAGTGGTCAGTGTTTTTTGGTTTTGTTTTCTGTTTTTTTGTGCAGGTGGTGGGTAGGTTTAGCTGGTTAGGTGAGGTAGCGTGCCAGGCCTTTGGCCTTTGACCCTGCATCCATGCAGACGCCCTGACGCAAACTGAACTTGAGTTTTCCCCCAGCTGTTCACCTGTCAATGCAAAATGGTTGCATTTGCCGTGCATATCAGCACGAGTGCTGAAACAGCACCAATGCTGACAGGTAAGTGTCTATTTCTATAGATAGATTGATGGATGGAGTGATGGATGGATGGATGGATGGATGGATGGATGGATGGATGGATGGATGGATGGATGGATGGATGGATGGATAGATAGGTACATGAGTTGAAACAACTTTTTGTTAAAAAAAATTTTTTTGTTAAAAAAAATGTTTTTGTTTGAAAAAGTGAATGTTTTTTAGGCCTGTGTTACATTGATGGATGGAGTGATGGAGTGATGGATGGATGGATGGATGGATGGATAGATAGATGAATAGATGAATATATAGATACATGAGTTTAAACCACTTTTTGTTAAAAAAAATATGTTTTTGTTTGAAAAAGTGAATGTTTTTAGGCCTGTGTTATACATGGATGGATGGAGTGATGGATGGATGGATGGATGGATGGATAGATAGATAAATAGATAGATAGATGAATAGATGAATATATAGATACATGAGTTTAAACAACTTTTTGTTAAAAAAAAAAAAGTTTTTGTTTGAAAAAGTGAATGTTTTTAGGCCTGTGTTATACATGGATGGATGGAGTGATGGAGTGATGGAGTGATGGATGGATGGATGGATAGATAGATGGATAGATGGATAGATGGATAGATGGATAGATGAGTTTGATCGACTGTTTGTTCATATTTTTTTATTGTTTTGTGTTAAATATTGAAAGTAGTCTTTGGACTAATGGTTAGTTTGGGTTTAGGGTTAGTTTGAGGCTATGGTTAGGTTAGGGTTAAAATGGCATATAGGTAGGGAGGTAAAAACGACTTTCACCCTCATTAGTAACCACCCTCATTTGCATAAAGGGCATCTGATTGGCCGAATCTTAACTGTCCATATATCTGCAACGGTGTGTTTTATCTGTACGAAACTTGGTTTATATAGTAATTGATGTATGGCTAGTCGACTGGTGGTGGTTTGGTGCGCCTCTAGCGCCACCAGGTGTGTAGACACGGTACTGCACTTTATTTTTTAGATTTGTTTTTTTTTAACAGGGGTCTATTTTATAAATTGCTGTTGTATCTAGGGTTATTTTATATAGGGGTGGTCTATCCTGGGTTAGGGTTAGAGTTAGGGTTAGGGTTAGGGTTAGAGTGTAGGGTTAGGGTTAGGGTTAGGTTAGGTAGGGAGGTAAAAACGACTTTCACCCTCATTAGTAACCACCCTCATTTGCATAAAGGGCATCTGATTGGCCGAATCTTAACTGTCCATATATCTGCAACGGTGTGTTTTATCTGTACGAAACTTGGTTTATATAGTAATTGATGTATGGCTAGTCGACTGGTGGTGGTTTGGTGCGCCTCTAGCGCCACCAGGTGTGTAGACACGGTACTGCACTTTATTTTTTAGATTTGTTTTTTTTTAACAGGGGTCTATTTTATAAATTGCTGTTGTATCTAGGGTTATTTTATATAGGGGTGGTCTATCCTGGTATATTTTGGGTAGGGTCTGTGTAGGTCCCGCCAGTGGTCAGTGTTTTTTGGTTTTGTTTTCTGTTTTTTTGTGCAGGTGGTGGGTAGGTTTAGCTGGTTAGGTGAGGTAGCGTGCCAGGCCTTTGGCCTTTGACCCTGCATCCATGCAGACGCCCTGACGCAAACTGAACTTGAGTTTTCCCCCAGCTGTTCACCTGTCAATGCAAAATGGTTGCATTTGCCGTGCATATCAGCACGAGTGCTGAAACAGCACCAATGCTGACAGGTAAGTGTCTATTTCTATAGATAGATTGATGGATGGAGTGATGGATGGATGGATGGATGGATGGATGGATGGATGGATGGATGGATGGATGGATGGATGGATGGATGGATGGATAGATAGGTACATGAGTTGAAACAACTTTTTGTTAAAAAAAATGTTTTTGTTAAAAAAAATGTTTTTGTTTGAAAAAGTGAATGTTTTTTAGGCCTGTGTTACATTGATGGATGGAGTGATGGAGTGATGGATGGATGGATGGATGGATGGATAGATAGATGAATAGATGAATATATAGATACATGAGTTTAAACCACTTTTTGTTAAAAAAAATATGTTTTTGTTTGAAAAAGTGAATGTTTTTAGGCCTGTGTTATACATGGATGGATGGAGTGATGGATGGATGGATGGATGGATGGATAGATAGATAAATAGATAGATAGATGAATAGATGAATATATAGATACATGAGTTTATACAACTTTTTGTTAAAAAAAAAAAGTTTTTGTTTGAAAAAGTGAATGTTTTTAGGCCTGTGTTATACATGGATGGATGGAGTGATGGAGTGATGGAGTGATGGATGGATGGATGGATAGATAGATGGATAGATGGATAGATGGATAGATGGATAGATGAGTTTGATCGACTGTTTGTTCATATTTTTTTATTGTTTTGTGTTAAATATTGAAAGTAGTCTTTGGACTAATGGTTAGTTTGGGTTTAGGGTTAGTTTGAGGCTATGGTTAGGTTAGGGTTAAAATGGCATATAGGTAGGGAGGTAAAAACGACTTTCACCCTCATTAGTAACCACCCTCATTTGCATAAAGGGCATCTGATTGGCCGAATCTTAACTGTCCATATATCTGCAACGGTGTGTTTTATCTGTACGAAACTTGGTTTATATAGTAATTGATGTATGGCTAGTCGACTGGTGGTGGTTTGGTGCGCCTCTAGCGCCACCAGGTGTGTAGACACGGTACTGCACTTTATTTTTTAGATTTGTTTTTTTTTAACAGGGGTCTATTTTATAAATTGCTGTTGTATCTAGGGTTATTTTATATAGGGGTGGTCTATCCTGGTATATTTTGGGTAGGGTCTGTGTAGGTCCCGCCAGTGGTCAGTGTTTTTTGGTTTTGTTTTCTGTTTTTTTGTGCAGGTGGTGGGTAGGTTTAGCTGGTTAGGTGAGGTAGCGTGCCAGGCCTTTGGCCTTTGACCCTGCATCCATGCAGACGCCCTGACGCAAACTGAACTTGAGTTTTCCCCCAGCTGTTCACCTGTCAATGCAAAATGGTTGCATTTGCCGTGCATATCAGCACGAGTGCTGAAACAGCACCAATGCTGACAGGTAAGTGTCTATTTCTATAGATAGATTGATGGATGGAGTGATGGATGGATGGATGGATGGATGGATGGATGGATGGATGGATGGATGGATGGATGGATGGATGGATGGATAGATAGGTACATGAGTTGAAACAACTTTTTGTTAAAAAAAATTTTTTTGTTAAAAAAAATGTTTTTGTTTGAAAAAGTGAATGTTTTTTAGGCCTGTGTTACATTGATGGATGGAGTGATGGAGTGATGGATGGATGGATGGATGGATGGATAGATAGATGAATAGATGAATATATAGATACATGAGTTTAAACCACTTTTTGTTAAAAAAAATATGTTTTTGTTTGAAAAAGTGAATGTTTTTAGGCCTGTGTTATACATGGATGGATGGAGTGATGGATGGATGGATGGATGGATGGATAGATAGATAAATAGATAGATAGATGAATAGATGAATATATAGATACATGAGTTTAAACAACTTTTTGTTAAAAAAAAAAAAGTTTTTGTTTGAAAAAGTGAATGTTTTTAGGCCTGTGTTATACATGGATGGATGGAGTGATGGAGTGATGGAGTGATGGATGGATGGATGGATAGATAGATGGATAGATGGATAGATGGATAGATGGATAGATGAGTTTGATCGACTGTTTGTTCATATTTTTTTATTGTTTTGTGTTAAATATTGAAAGTAGTCTTTGGACTAATGGTTAGTTTGGGTTTAGGGTTAGTTTGAGGCTATGGTTAGGTTAGGGTTAAAATGGCATATAGGTAGGGAGGTAAAAACGACTTTCACCCTCATTAGTAACCACCCTCATTTGCATAAAGGGCATCTGATTGGCCGAATCTTAACTGTCCATATATCTGCAACGGTGTGTTTTATCTGTACGAAACTTGGTTTATATAGTAATTGATGTATGGCTAGTCGACTGGTGGTGGTTTGGTGCGCCTCTAGCGCCACCAGGTGTGTAGACACGGTACTGCACTTTATTTTTTAGATTTGTTTTTTTTTAACAGGGGTCTATTTTATAAATTGCTGTTGTATCTAGGGTTATTTTATATAGGGGTGGTCTATCCTGGGTTAGGGTTAGAGTTAGGGTTAGGGTTAGGGTTAGAGTGTAGGGTTAGGGTTAGGGTTAGGTTAGGTAGGGAGGTAAAAACGACTTTCACCCTCATTAGTAACCACCCTCATTTGCATAAAGGGCATCTGATTGGCCGAATCTTAACTGTCCATATATCTGCAACGGTGTGTTTTATCTGTACGAAACTTGGTTTATATAGTAATTGATGTATGGCTAGTCGACTGGTGGTGGTTTGGTGCGCCTCTAGCGCCACCAGGTGTGTAGACACGGTACTGCACTTTATTTTTTAGATTTGTTTTTTTTTAACAGGGGTCTATTTTATAAATTGCTGTTGTATCTAGGGTTATTTTATATAGGGGTGGTCTATCCTGGTATATTTTGGGTAGGGTCTGTGTAGGTCCCGCCAGTGGTCAGTGTTTTTTGGTTTTGTTTTCTGTTTTTTTGTGCAGGTGGTGGGTAGGTTTAGCTGGTTAGGTGAGGTAGCGTGCCAGGCCTTTGGCCTTTGACCCTGCATCCATGCAGACGCCCTGACGCAAACTGAACTTGAGTTTTCCCCCAGCTGTTCACCTGTCAATGCAAAATGGTTGCATTTGCCGTGCATATCAGCACGAGTGCTGAAACAGCACCAATGCTGACAGGTAAGTGTCTATTTCTATAGATAGATTGATGGATGGAGTGATGGATGGATGGATGGATGGATGGATGGATGGATGGATGGATGGATGGATGGATGGATGGATGGATGGATGGATAGATAGGTACATGAGTTGAAACAACTTTTTGTTAAAAAAAATGTTTTTGTTAAAAAAAATGTTTTTGTTTGAAAAAGTGAATGTTTTTTAGGCCTGTGTTACATTGATGGATGGAGTGATGGAGTGATGGATGGATGGATGGATGGATGGATAGATAGATGAATAGATGAATATATAGATACATGAGTTTAAACCACTTTTTGTTAAAAAAAATATGTTTTTGTTTGAAAAAGTGAATGTTTTTAGGCCTGTGTTATACATGGATGGATGGAGTGATGGATGGATGGATGGATGGATGGATAGATAGATAAATAGATAGATAGATGAATAGATGAATATATAGATACATGAGTTTATACAACTTTTTGTTAAAAAAAAAAAGTTTTTGTTTGAAAAAGTGAATGTTTTTAGGCCTGTGTTATACATGGATGGATGGAGTGATGGAGTGATGGAGTGATGGATGGATGGATGGATAGATAGATGGATAGATGGATAGATGGATAGATGGATAGATGAGTTTGATCGACTGTTTGTTCATATTTTTTTATTGTTTTGTGTTAAATATTGAAAGTAGTCTTTGGACTAATGGTTAGTTTGGGTTTAGGGTTAGTTTGAGGCTATGGTTAGGTTAGGGTTAAAATGGCATATAGGTAGGGAGGTAAAAACGACTTTCACCCTCATTAGTAACCACCCTCATTTGCATAAAGGGCATCTGATTGGCCGAATCTTAACTGTCCATATATCTGCAACGGTGTGTTTTATCTGTACGAAACTTGGTTTATATAGTAATTGATGTATGGCTAGTCGACTGGTGGTGGTTTGGTGCGCCTCTAGCGCCACCAGGTGTGTAGACACGGTACTGCACTTTATTTTTTAGATTTGTTTTTTTTTAACAGGGGTCTATTTTATAAATTGCTGTTGTATCTAGGGTTATTTTATATAGGGGTGGTCTATCCTGGTATATTTTGGGTAGGGTCTGTGTAGGTCCCGCCAGTGGTCAGTGTTTTTTGGTTTTGTTTTCTGTTTTTTTGTGCAGGTGGTGGGTAGGTTTAGCTGGTTAGGTGAGGTAGCGTGCCAGGCCTTTGGCCTTTGACCCTGCATCCATGCAGACGCCCTGACGCAAACTGAACTTGAGTTTTCCCCCAGCTGTTCACCTGTCAATGCAAAATGGTTGCATTTGCCGTGCATATCAGCACGAGTGCTGAAACAGCACCAATGCTGACAGGTAAGTGTCTATTTCTATAGATAGATTGATGGATGGAGTGATGGATGGATGGATGGATGGATGGATGGATGGATGGATGGATGGATGGATGGATGGATGGATGGATGGATAGATAGGTACATGAGTTGAAACAACTTTTTGTTAAAAAAAATTTTTTTGTTAAAAAAAATGTTTTTGTTTGAAAAAGTGAATGTTTTTTAGGCCTGTGTTACATTGATGGATGGAGTGATGGAGTGATGGATGGATGGATGGATGGATGGATAGATAGATGAATAGATGAATATATAGATACATGAGTTTAAACCACTTTTTGTTAAAAAAAATATGTTTTTGTTTGAAAAAGTGAATGTTTTTAGGCCTGTGTTATACATGGATGGATGGAGTGATGGATGGATGGATGGATGGATGGATAGATAGATAAATAGATAGATAGATGAATAGATGAATATATAGATACATGAGTTTAAACAACTTTTTGTTAAAAAAAAAAAAGTTTTTGTTTGAAAAAGTGAATGTTTTTAGGCCTGTGTTATACATGGATGGATGGAGTGATGGAGTGATGGAGTGATGGATGGATGGATGGATAGATAGATGGATAGATGGATAGATGGATAGATGGATAGATGAGTTTGATCGACTGTTTGTTCATATTTTTTTATTGTTTTGTGTTAAATATTGAAAGTAGTCTTTGGACTAATGGTTAGTTTGGGTTTAGGGTTAGTTTGAGGCTATGGTTAGGTTAGGGTTAAAATGGCATATAGGTAGGGAGGTAAAAACGACTTTCACCCTCATTAGTAACCACCCTCATTTGCATAAAGGGCATCTGATTGGCCGAATCTTAACTGTCCATATATCTGCAACGGTGTGTTTTATCTGTACGAAACTTGGTTTATATAGTAATTGATGTATGGCTAGTCGACTGGTGGTGGTTTGGTGCGCCTCTAGCGCCACCAGGTGTGTAGACACGGTACTGCACTTTATTTTTTAGATTTGTTTTTTTTTAACAGGGGTCTATTTTATAAATTGCTGTTGTATCTAGGGTTATTTTATATAGGGGTGGTCTATCCTGGGTTAGGGTTAGAGTTAGGGTTAGGGTTAGGGTTAGAGTGTAGGGTTAGGGTTAGGGTTAGGTTAGGTAGGGAGGTAAAAACGACTTTCACCCTCATTAGTAACCACCCTCATTTGCATAAAGGGCATCTGATTGGCCGAATCTTAACTGTCCATATATCTGCAACGGTGTGTTTTATCTGTACGAAACTTGGTTTATATAGTAATTGATGTATGGCTAGTCGACTGGTGGTGGTTTGGTGCGCCTCTAGCGCCACCAGGTGTGTAGACACGGTACTGCACTTTATTTTTTAGATTTGTTTTTTTTTAACAGGGGTCTATTTTATAAATTGCTGTTGTATCTAGGGTTATTTTATATAGGGGTGGTCTATCCTGGTATATTTTGGGTAGGGTCTGTGTAGGTCCCGCCAGTGGTCAGTGTTTTTTGGTTTTGTTTTCTGTTTTTTTGTGCAGGTGGTGGGTAGGTTTAGCTGGTTAGGTGAGGTAGCGTGCCAGGCCTTTGGCCTTTGACCCTGCATCCATGCAGACGCCCTGACGCAAACTGAACTTGAGTTTTCCCCCAGCTGTTCACCTGTCAATGCAAAATGGTTGCATTTGCCGTGCATATCAGCACGAGTGCTGAAACAGCACCAATGCTGACAGGTAAGTGTCTATTTCTATAGATAGATTGATGGATGGAGTGATGGATGGATGGATGGATGGATGGATGGATGGATGGATGGATGGATGGATGGATGGATGGATGGATGGATGGATAGATAGGTACATGAGTTGAAACAACTTTTTGTTAAAAAAAATGTTTTTGTTAAAAAAAATGTTTTTGTTTGAAAAAGTGAATGTTTTTTAGGCCTGTGTTACATTGATGGATGGAGTGATGGAGTGATGGATGGATGGATGGATGGATGGATAGATAGATGAATAGATGAATATATAGATACATGAGTTTAAACCACTTTTTGTTAAAAAAAATATGTTTTTGTTTGAAAAAGTGAATGTTTTTAGGCCTGTGTTATACATGGATGGATGGAGTGATGGATGGATGGATGGATGGATGGATAGATAGATAAATAGATAGATAGATGAATAGATGAATATATAGATACATGAGTTTATACAACTTTTTGTTAAAAAAAAAAAGTTTTTGTTTGAAAAAGTGAATGTTTTTAGGCCTGTGTTATACATGGATGGATGGAGTGATGGAGTGATGGAGTGATGGATGGATGGATGGATAGATAGATGGATAGATGGATAGATGGATAGATGGATAGATGAGTTTGATCGACTGTTTGTTCATATTTTTTTATTGTTTTGTGTTAAATATTGAAAGTAGTCTTTGGACTAATGGTTAGTTTGGGTTTAGGGTTAGTTTGAGGCTATGGTTAGGTTAGGGTTAAAATGGCATATAGGTAGGGAGGTAAAAACGACTTTCACCCTCATTAGTAACCACCCTCATTTGCATAAAGGGCATCTGATTGGCCGAATCTTAACTGTCCATATATCTGCAACGGTGTGTTTTATCTGTACGAAACTTGGTTTATATAGTAATTGATGTATGGCTAGTCGACTGGTGGTGGTTTGGTGCGCCTCTAGCGCCACCAGGTGTGTAGACACGGTACTGCACTTTATTTTTTAGATTTGTTTTTTTTTAACAGGGGTCTATTTTATAAATTGCTGTTGTATCTAGGGTTATTTTATATAGGGGTGGTCTATCCTGGTATATTTTGGGTAGGGTCTGTGTAGGTCCCGCCAGTGGTCAGTGTTTTTTGGTTTTGTTTTCTGTTTTTTTGTGCAGGTGGTGGGTAGGTTTAGCTGGTTAGGTGAGGTAGCGTGCCAGGCCTTTGGCCTTTGACCCTGCATCCATGCAGACGCCCTGACGCAAACTGAACTTGAGTTTTCCCCCAGCTGTTCACCTGTCAATGCAAAATGGTTGCATTTGCCGTGCATATCAGCACGAGTGCTGAAACAGCACCAATGCTGACAGGTAAGTGTCTATTTCTATAGATAGATTGATGGATGGAGTGATGGATGGATGGATGGATGGATGGATGGATGGATGGATGGATGGATGGATGGATGGATGGATGGATGGATAGATAGGTACATGAGTTGAAACAACTTTTTGTTAAAAAAAATTTTTTTGTTAAAAAAAATGTTTTTGTTTGAAAAAGTGAATGTTTTTTAGGCCTGTGTTACATTGATGGATGGAGTGATGGAGTGATGGATGGATGGATGGATGGATGGATAGATAGATGAATAGATGAATATATAGATACATGAGTTTAAACCACTTTTTGTTAAAAAAAATATGTTTTTGTTTGAAAAAGTGAATGTTTTTAGGCCTGTGTTATACATGGATGGATGGAGTGATGGATGGATGGATGGATGGATGGATAGATAGATAAATAGATAGATAGATGAATAGATGAATATATAGATACATGAGTTTAAACAACTTTTTGTTAAAAAAAAAAAAGTTTTTGTTTGAAAAAGTGAATGTTTTTAGGCCTGTGTTATACATGGATGGATGGAGTGATGGAGTGATGGAGTGATGGATGGATGGATGGATAGATAGATGGATAGATGGATAGATGGATAGATGGATAGATGAGTTTGATCGACTGTTTGTTCATATTTTTTTATTGTTTTGTGTTAAATATTGAAAGTAGTCTTTGGACTAATGGTTAGTTTGGGTTTAGGGTTAGTTTGAGGCTATGGTTAGGTTAGGGTTAAAATGGCATATAGGTAGGGAGGTAAAAACGACTTTCACCCTCATTAGTAACCACCCTCATTTGCATAAAGGGCATCTGATTGGCCGAATCTTAACTGTCCATATATCTGCAACGGTGTGTTTTATCTGTACGAAACTTGGTTTATATAGTAATTGATGTATGGCTAGTCGACTGGTGGTGGTTTGGTGCGCCTCTAGCGCCACCAGGTGTGTAGACACGGTACTGCACTTTATTTTTTAGATTTGTTTTTTTTTAACAGGGGTCTATTTTATAAATTGCTGTTGTATCTAGGGTTATTTTATATAGGGGTGGTCTATCCTGGGTTAGGGTTAGAGTTAGGGTTAGGGTTAGGGTTAGAGTGTAGGGTTAGGGTTAGGGTTAGGTTAGGTAGGGAGGTAAAAACGACTTTCACCCTCATTAGTAACCACCCTCATTTGCATAAAGGGCATCTGATTGGCCGAATCTTAACTGTCCATATATCTGCAACGGTGTGTTTTATCTGTACGAAACTTGGTTTATATAGTAATTGATGTATGGCTAGTCGACTGGTGGTGGTTTGGTGCGCCTCTAGCGCCACCAGGTGTGTAGACACGGTACTGCACTTTATTTTTTAGATTTGTTTTTTTTTAACAGGGGTCTATTTTATAAATTGCTGTTGTATCTAGGGTTATTTTATATAGGGGTGGTCTATCCTGGTATATTTTGGGTAGGGTCTGTGTAGGTCCCGCCAGTGGTCAGTGTTTTTTGGTTTTGTTTTCTGTTTTTTTGTGCAGGTGGTGGGTAGGTTTAGCTGGTTAGGTGAGGTAGCGTGCCAGGCCTTTGGCCTTTGACCCTGCATCCATGCAGACGCCCTGACGCAAACTGAACTTGAGTTTTCCCCCAGCTGTTCACCTGTCAATGCAAAATGGTTGCATTTGCCGTGCATATCAGCACGAGTGCTGAAACAGCACCAATGCTGACAGGTAAGTGTCTATTTCTATAGATAGATTGATGGATGGAGTGATGGATGGATGGATGGATGGATGGATGGATGGATGGATGGATGGATGGATGGATGGATGGATGGATGGATGGATAGATAGGTACATGAGTTGAAACAACTTTTTGTTAAAAAAAATGTTTTTGTTAAAAAAAATGTTTTTGTTTGAAAAAGTGAATGTTTTTTAGGCCTGTGTTACATTGATGGATGGAGTGATGGAGTGATGGATGGATGGATGGATGGATGGATAGATAGATGAATAGATGAATATATAGATACATGAGTTTAAACCACTTTTTGTTAAAAAAAATATGTTTTTGTTTGAAAAAGTGAATGTTTTTAGGCCTGTGTTATACATGGATGGATGGAGTGATGGATGGATGGATGGATGGATGGATAGATAGATAAATAGATAGATAGATGAATAGATGAATATATAGATACATGAGTTTAAACAACTTTTTGTTAAAAAAAAAAAAGTTTTTGTTTGAAAAAGTGAATGTTTTTAGGCCTGTGTTATACATGGATGGATGGAGTGATGGAGTGATGGAGTGATGGATGGATGGATGGATGGATGGATAGATAGATGGATAGATGGATAGATGGATAGATGGATAGATGAGTTTGATCGACTGTTTGTTCATATTTTTTTATTGTTTTGTGTTAAATATTGAAAGTAGTCTTTGGACTAATGGTTAGTTTGGGTTTAGGGTTAGTTTGAGGCTATGGTTAGGTTAGGGTTAGGGTTAGGGTTAGGGTTAGAGTTAGGTAGGGAGGTAAAAACGACTTTCACCCTCATTAGTAACCACCCTCATTTGCATAAAGGGCATCTGATTGGCCGAATCTTAACTGTCCATATATCTGCAACGGTGTGTTTTATCTGTACGAAACTTGGTTTATATAGTAATTGATGTATGGCTAGTCGACTGGTGGTGGTTTGGTGCGCCTCTAGCGCCACCAGGTGTGTAGACACGGTACTGCACTTTATTTTTTAGATTTGTTTTTTTTTAACAGGGGTCTATTTTATAAATTGCTGTTGTATCTAGGGTTATTTTATATAGGGGTGGTCTATCCTGGTATATTTTGGGTAGGGTCTGTGTAGGTCCCGCCAGTGGTCAGTGTTTTTTGGTTTTGTTTTCTGTTTTTTTTGTGCAGGTGGTGGGTAGGTTTAGCTGGTTAGGTGAGGTAGCGTGCCAGGCCTTTGGCCTTTGACCCTGCATCCATGCAGACGCCCTGACGCAAACTGAACTTGAGTTTTCCCCCAGCTGTTCACCTGTCAATGCAAAATGGTTGCATTTGCCGTGCATATCAGCACGAGTGCTGAAACAGCACCAATGCTGACAGGTAAGTGTCTATTTCTATAGATAGATTGATGGATGGAGTGATGGATGGATGGATGGATGGATGGATGGATGGATGGATGGATGGATGGATGGATGGATGGATAGATAGGTACATGAGTTGAAACAACTTTTTGTTAAAAAAAATGTTTTTGTTAAAAAAAATGTTTTTGTTTGAAAAAGTGAATGTTTTTTAGGCCTGTGTTACATTGATGGATGGAGTGATGGAGTGATGGATGGATGGATGGATGGATGGATAGATAGATGAATAGATGAATATATAGATACATGAGTTTAAACCACTTTTTGTTAAAAAAAATATGTTTTTGTTTGAAAAAGTGAATGTTTTTAGGCCTGTGTTATACATGGATGGATGGAGTGATGGATGGATGGATGGATGGATGGATGGATAGATAGATAAATAGATAGATAGATGAATAGATGAATATATAGATACATGAGTTTAAACAACTTTTTGTTAAAAAAAAAAAAGTTTTTGTTTGAAAAAGTGAATGTTTTTAGGCCTGTGTTATACATGGATGGATGGAGTGATGGAGTGATGGAGTGATGGATGGATGGATGGATAGATAGATGGATAGATGGATAGATGGATAGATGGATAGATGAGTTTGATCGACTGTTTGTTCATATTTTTTTATTGTTTTGTGTTAAATATTGAAAGTAGTCTTTGGACTAATGGTTAGTTTGGGTTTAGGGTTAGTTTGGGGCTATGGTTAGGTTAGGGTTAAAATGGCATATAGGTAGGGAGGTAAAAACGACTTTCACCCTCATTAGTAACCACCCTCATTTGCATAAAGGGCATCTGATTGGCCGAATCTTAACTGTCCATATATCTGCAACGGTGTGTTTTATCTGTACGAAACTTGGTTTATATAGTAATTGATGTATGGCTAGTCGACTGGTGGTGGTTTGGTGCGCCTCTAGCGCCACCAGGTGTGTAGACACGGTACTGCACTTTATTTTTTAGATTTGTTTTTTTTTAACAGGGGTCTATTTTATAAATTGCTGTTGTATCTAGGGTTATTTTATATAGGGGTGGTCTATCCTGGTATATTTTGGGTAGGGTCTGTGTAGGTCCCGCCAGTGGTCAGTGTTTTTTGGTTTTGTTTTCTGTTTTTTTGTGCAGGTGGTGGGTAGGTTTAGCTGGTTAGGTGAGGTAGCGTGCCAGGCCTTTGGCCTTTGACCCTGCATCCATGCAGACGCCCTGACGCAAACTGAACTTGAGTTTTCCCCCAGCTGTTCACCTGTCAATGCAAAATGGTTGCATTTGCCGTGCATATCAGCACGAGTGCTGAAACAGCACCAATGCTGACAGGTAAGTGTCTATTTCTATAGATAGATTGATGGATGGAGTGATGGATGGATGGATGGATGGATGGATGGATGGATGGATGGATGGATGGATGGATGGATGGATGGATAGATAGGTACATGAGTTGAAACAACTTTTTGTTAAAAAAAATGTTTTTGTTAAAAAAAATGTTTTTGTTTGAAAAAGTGAATGTTTTTTAGGCCTGTGTTACATTGATGGATGGAGTGATGGAGTGATGGATGGATGGATGGATGGATGGATAGATAGATGAATAGATGAATATATAGATACATGAGTTTAAACCACTTTTTGTTAAAAAAAATATGTTTTTGTTTGAAAAAGTGAATGTTTTTAGGCCTGTGTTATACATGGATGGATGGAGTGATGGAGTGATGGATGGATGGATGGATGGATGGATGGATAGATAGATAAATAGATAGATAGATGAATAGATGAATATATAGATACATGAGTTTAAACAACTTTTTGTTAAAAAAAAAAAAGTTTTTGTTTGAAAAAGTGAATGTTTTTAGGCCTGTGTTATACATGGATGGATGGAGTGATGGAGTGATGGAGTGATGGATGGATGGATGGATAGATAGATGGATAGATGGATAGATGGATAGATGGATAGATGAGTTTGATCGACTGTTTGTTCATATTTTTTTATTGTTTTGTGTTAAATATTGAAAGTAGTCTTTGGACTAATGGTTAGTTTGGGTTTAGGGTTAGTTTGGGGCTATGGTTAGGTTAGGTTAGGGTTAAAATGGCATATAGGTAGGGAGGTAAAAACGACTTTCACCCTCATTAGTAACCACCCTCATTTGCATAAAGGGCATCTGATTGGCCGAATCTTAACTGTCCATATATCTGCAACGGTGTGTTTTATCTGTACGAAACTTGGTTTATATAGTAATTGATGTATGGCTAGTCGACTGGTGGTGGTTTGGTGCGCCTCTAGCGCCACCAGGTGTGTAGACACGGTACTGCACTTTATTTTTTAGATTTGTTTTTTTTTAACAGGGGTCTATTTTATAAATTGCTGTTGTATCTAGGGTTATTTTATATAGGGGTGGTCTATCCTGGTATATTTTGGGTAGGGTCTGTGTAGGTCCCGCCAGTGGTCAGTGTTTTTTGGTTTTGTTTTCTGTTTTTTTGTGCAGGTGGTGGGTAGGTTTAGCTGGTTAGGTGAGGTAGCGTGCCAGGCCTTTGGCCTTTGACCCTGCATCCATGCAGACGCCCTGACGCAAACTGAACTTGAGTTTTCCCCCAGCTGTTCACCTGTCAATGCAAAATGGTTGCATTTGCCGTGCATATCAGCACGAGTGCTGAAACAGCACCAATGCTGACAGGTAAGTGTCTATTTCTATAGATAGATTGATGGATGGAGTGATGGATGGATGGATGGATGGATGGATGGATGGATGGATGGATGGATGGATGGATGGATGGATGGATGGATGGATGGATGGATGGATGGATGGATAGATAGGTACATGAGTTGAAACAACTTTTTGTTAAAAAAAATGTTTTTGTTAAAAAAAATGTTTTTGTTTGAAAAAGTGAATGTTTTTTAGGCCTGTGTTACATTGATGGATGGAGTGATGGAGTGATGGATGGATGGATGGATGGATGGATAGATAGATGAATAGATGAATATATAGATACATGAGTTTAAACCACTTTTTGTTAAAAAAAATATGTTTTTGTTTGAAAAAGTGAATGTTTTTAGGCCTGTGTTATACATGGATGGATGGAGTGATGGATGGATGGATGGATGGATGGATAGATAGATAAATAGATAGATAGATGAATAGATGAATATATAGATACATGAGTTTAAACAACTTTTTGTTAAAAAAAAAAAAGTTTTTGTTTGAAAAAGTGAATGTTTTTAGGCCTGTGTTATACATGGATGGATGGAGTGATGGAGTGATGGAGTGATGGATGGATGGATGGATAGATAGATGGATAGATGGATAGATGGATAGATGGATAGATGAGTTTGATCGACTGTTTGTTCATATTTTTTTATTGTTTTGTGTTAAATATTGAAAGTAGTCTTTGGACTAATGGTTAGTTTGGGTTTAGGGTTAGTTTGAGGCTATGGTTAGGTTAGGGTTAAAATGGCATATAGGTAGGGAGGTAAAAACGACTTTCACCCTCATTAGTAACCACCCTCATTTGCATAAAGGGCATCTGATTGGCCGAATCTTAACTGTCCATATATCTGCAACGGTGTGTTTTATCTGTACGAAACTTGGTTTATATAGTAATTGATGTATGGCTAGTCGACTGGTGGTGGTTTGGTGCGCCTCTAGCGCCACCAGGTGTGTAGACACGGTACTGCACTTTATTTTTTAGATTTGTTTTTTTTTAACAGGGGTCTATTTTATAAATTGCTGTTGTATCTAGGGTTATTTTATATAGGGGTGGTCTATCCTGGTATATTTTGGGTAGGGTCTGTGTAGGTCCCGCCAGTGGTCAGTGTTTTTTGGTTTTGTTTTCTGTTTTTTTGTGCAGGTGGTGGGTAGGTTTAGCTGGTTAGGTGAGGTAGCGTGCCAGGCCTTTGGCCTTTGACCCTGCATCCATGCAGACGCCCTGACGCAAACTGAACTTGAGTTTTCCCCCAGCTGTTCACCTGTCAATGCAAAATGGTTGCATTTGCCGTGCATATCAGCACGAGTGCTGAAACAGCACCAATGCTGACAGGTAAGTGTCTATTTCTATAGATAGATTGATGGATGGAGTGATGGATGGATGGATGGATGGATGGATGGATGGATGGATGGATGGATGGATGGATGGATAGATAGGTACATGAGTTGAAACAACTTTTTGTTAAAAAAAATGTTTTTGTTAAAAAAAATGTTTTTGTTTGAAAAAGTGAATGTTTTTTAGGCCTGTGTTACATTGATGGATGGAGTGATGGAGTGATGGATGGATGGATGGATGGATGGATAGATAGATGAATAGATGAATATATAGATACATGAGTTTAAACCACTTTTTGTTAAAAAAAATATGTTTTTGTTTGAAAAAGTGAATGTTTTTAGGCCTGTGTTATACATGGATGGATGGAGTGATGGATGGATGGATGGATGGATGGATAGATAGATAAATAGATAGATAGATGAATAGATGAATATATAGATACATGAGTTTAAACAACTTTTTGTTAAAAAAAAAAAAGTTTTTGTTTGAAAAAGTGAATGTTTTTAGGCCTGTGTTATACATGGATGGATGGAGTGATGGAGTGATGGAGTGATGGATGGATGGATGGATAGATAGATGGATAGATGGATAGATGGATAGATGGATAGATGAGTTTGATCGACTGTTTGTTCATATTTTTTTATTGTTTTGTGTTAAATATTGAAAGTAGTCTTTGGACTAATGGTTAGTTTGGGTTTAGTGTTTGTTTGAGGCTATGGTTAGGTTAGGGTTAAAATGGCATATAGGTAGGGAGGTAAAAACGACTTTCACCCTCATTAGTAACCACCCTCATTTGCATAAAGGGCATCTGATTGGCCGAATCTTAACTGTCCATATATCTGCAACGGTGTGTTTTATCTGTACGAAACTTGGTTTATATAGTAATTGATGTATGGCTAGTCGACTGGTGGTGGTTTGGTGCGCCTCTAGCGCCACCAGGTGTGTAGACACGGTACTGCACTTTATTTTTTAGATTTGTTTTTTTTTAACAGGGGTCTATTTTATAAATTGCTGTTGTATCTAGGGTTATTTTATATAGGGGTGGTCTATCCTGGTATATTTTGGGTAGGGTCTGTGTAGGTCCCGCCAGTGGTCAGTGTTTTTTGGTTTTGTTTTCTGTTTTTTTGTGCAGGTGGTGGGTAGGTTTAGCTGGTTAGGTGAGGTAGCGTGCCAGGCCTTTGGCCTTTGACCCTGCATCCATGCAGACGCCCTGACGCAAACTGAACTTGAGTTTTCCCCCAGCTGTTCACCTGTCAATGCAAAATGGTTGCATTTGCCGTGCATATCAGCACGAGTGCTGAAACAGCACCAATGCTGACAGGTAAGTGTCTATTTCTATAGATAGATTGATGGATGGAGTGATGGATGGATGGATGGATGGATGGATGGATGGATGGATGGATGGATGGATGGATGGATGGATGGATAGATAGGTACATGAGTTGAAACAACTTTTTGTTAAAAAAAATGTTTTTGTTAAAAAAAATGTTTTTGTTTGAAAAAGTGAATGTTTTTTAGGCCTGTGTTACATTGATGGATGGAGTGATGGAGTGATGGATGGATGGATGGATGGATGGATAGATAGATGAATAGATGAATATATAGATACATGAGTTTAAACCACTTTTTGTTAAAAAAAATATGTTTTTGTTTGAAAAAGTGAATGTTTTTAGGCCTGTGTTATACATGGATGGATGGAGTGATGGATGGATGGATGGATGGATGGATAGATAGATAAATAGATAGATAGATGAATAGATGAATATATAGATACATGAGTTTAAACAACTTTTTGTTAAAAAAAAAAAAGTTTTTGTTTGAAAAAGTGAATGTTTTTAGGCCTGTGTTATACATGGATGGATGGAGTGATGGAGTGATGGAGTGATGGATGGATGGATGGATAGATAGATGGATAGATGGATAGATGGATAGATGGATAGATGAGTTTGATCGACTGTTTGTTCATATTTTTTTATTGTTTTGTGTTAAATATTGAAAGTAGTCTTTGGACTAATGGTTAGTTTGGGTTTAGGGTTAGTTTGGGGCTATGGTTAGGTTAGGTTAGGGTTAAAATGGCATATAGGTAGGGAGGTAAAAACGACTTTCACCCTCATTAGTAACCACCCTCATTTGCATAAAGGGCATCTGATTGGCCGAATCTTAACTGTCCATATATCTGCAACGGTGTGTACGGTGTGTTTTATCTGTACGAAACTTGGTTTATATAGTAATTGATGTATGGCTAGTCGACTGGTGGTGGTTTGGTGCGCCTCTAGCGCCACCAGGTGTGTAGACACGGTACTGCACTTTATTTTTTAGATTTGTTTTTTTTTAACAGGGGTCTATTTTATAAATTGCTGTTGTATCTAGGGTTATTTTATATAGGGGTGGTCTATCCTGGTATATTTTGGGTAGGGTCTGTGTAGGTCCCGCCAGTGGTCAGTGTTTTTTGGTTTTGTTTTCTGTTTTTTTGTGCAGGTGGTGGGTAGGTTTAGCTGGTTAGGTGAGGTAGCGTGCCAGGCCTTTGGCCTTTGACCCTGCATCCATGCAGACGCCCTGACGCAAACTGAACTTGAGTTTTCCCCCAGCTGTTCACCTGTCAATGCAAAATGGTTGCATTTGCCGTGCATATCAGCACGAGTGCTGAAACAGCACCAATGCTGACAGGTAAGTGTCTATTTCTATAGATAGATTGATGGATGGAGTGATGGATGGATGGATGGATGGATGGATGGATGGATGGATGGATGGATAGATAGGTACATGAGTTGAAACAACTTTTTGTTAAAAAAAATGTTTTTGTTAAAAAAAATGTTTTTGTTTGAAAAAGTGAATGTTTTTTTAGGCCTGTGTTACATTGATGGATGGAGTGATGGAGTGATGGATGGATGGATGGATGGATGGATAGATAGATGAATAGATGAATATATAGATACATGAGTTTAAACCACTTTTTGTTAAAAAAAATATGTTTTTGTTTGAAAAAGTGAATGTTTTTAGGCCTGTGTTATACATGGATGGATGGAGTGATGGATGGATGGATGGATGGATGGATAGATAGATAAATAGATAGATAGATGAATAGATGAATATATAGATACATGAGTTTAAACAACTTTTTGTTAAAAAAAAAAAAGTTTTTGTTTGAAAAAGTGAATGTTTTTAGGCCTGTGTTATACATGGATGGATGGAGTGATGGAGTGATGGAGTGATGGATGGATGGATGGATAGATAGATGGATAGATGGATAGATGGATAGATGGATAGATGAGTTTGATCGACTGTTTGTTCATATTTTTTTATTGTTTTGTGTTAAATATTGAAAGTAGTCTTTGGACTAATGGTTAGTTTGGGTTTAGGGTTAGTTTGGGGCTATGGTTAGGTTAGGGTTAAAATGGCATATAGGTAGGGAGGTTAGGGTTAGGGTTAGGGTTAGGGTTAGGGTTAGGGTTAGGGTTAGGGTTAGGTAGGGAGGTAAAAACGACTTTCACCCTCATTAGTAACCACCCTCATTTGCATAAAGGGCATCTGATTGGCCGAATCTTAACTGTCCATATATCTGCAACGGTGTGTTTTATCTGTACGAAACTTGGTTTATATAGTAATTGATGTATGGCTAGTCGACTGGTGGTGGTTTGGTGCGCCTCTAGCGCCACCAGGTGTGTAGACACGGTACTGCACTTTATTTTTTAGATTTGTTTTTTTTTAACAGGGGTCTATTTTATAAATTGCTGTTGTATCTAGGGTTATTTTATATAGGGGTGGTCTATCCTGGTATATTTTGGGTAGGGTCTGTGTAGGTCCCGCCAGTGGTCAGTGTTTTTTGGTTTTGTTTTCTGTTTTTTTGTGCAGGTGGTGGGTAGGTTTAGCTGGTTAGGTGAGGTAGCGTGCCAGGCCTTTGGCCTTTGACCCTGCATCCATGCAGACGCCCTGACGCAAACTGAACTTGAGTTTTCCCCCAGCTGTTCACCTGTCAATGCAAAATGGTTGCATTTGCCGTGCATATCAGCACGAGTGCTGAAACAGCACCAATGCTGACAGGTAAGTGTCTATTTCTATAGATAGATTGATGGATGGAGTGATGGATGGATGGATGGATGGATGGATGGATGGATGGATGGATGGATGGATAGATAGGTACATGAGTTGAAACAACTTTTTGTTAAAAAAAATGTTTTTGTTAAAAAAAATGTTTTTGTTTGAAAAAGTGAATGTTTTTTAGGCCTGTGTTACATTGATGGATGGAGTGATGGAGTGATGGATGGATGGATGGATGGATGGATAGATAGATGAATAGATGAATATATAGATACATGAGTTTAAACCACTTTTTGTTAAAAAAAATATGTTTTTGTTTGAAAAAGTGAATGTTTTTAGGCCTGTGTTATACATGGATGGATGGAGTGATGGATGGATGGATGGATGGATGGATAGATAGATAAATAGATAGATAGATGAATAGATGAATATATAGATACATGAGTTTAAACAACTTTTTGTTAAAAAAAAAAAAGTTTTTGTTTGAAAAAGTGAATGTTTTTAGGCCTGTGTTATACATGGATGGATGGAGTGATGGAGTGATGGAGTGATGGATGGATGGATGGATGGATGGATAGATAGATGGATAGATGGATAGATGGATAGATGGATAGATGAGTTTGATCGACTGTTTGTTCATATTTTTTTATTGTTTTGTGTTAAATATTGAAAGTAGTCTTTGGACTAATGGTTAGTTTGGGTTTAGGGTTAGTTTGAGGCTATGGTTAGGTTAGGGTTAAAATGGCATATAGGTAGGGAGGTAAAAACGACTTTCACCCTCATTAGTAACCACCCTCATTTGCATAAAGGGCATCTGATTGGCCGAATCTTAACTGTCCATATATCTGCAACGGTGTGTTTTATCTGTACGAAACTTGGTTTATATAGTAATTGATGTATGGCTAGTCGACTGGTGGTGGTTTGGTGCGCCTCTAGCGCCACCAGGTGTGTAGACACGGTACTGCACTTTATTTTTTAGATTTGTTTTTTTTTAACAGGGGTCTATTTTATAAATTGCTGTTGTATCTAGGGTTATTTTATATAGGGGTGGTCTATCCTGGTATATTTTGGGTAGGGTCTGTGTAGGTCCCGCCAGTGGTCAGTGTTTTTTGGTTTTGTTTTCTGTTTTTTTGTGCAGGTGGTGGGTAGGTTTAGCTGGTTAGGTGAGGTAGCGTGCCAGGCCTTTGGCCTTTGACCCTGCATCCATGCAGACGCCCTGACGCAAACTGAACTTGAGTTTTCCCCCAGCTGTTCACCTGTCAATGCAAAATGGTTGCATTTGCCGTGCATATCAGCACGAGTGCTGAAACAGCACCAATGCTGACAGGTAAGTGTCTATTTCTATAGATAGATTGATGGATGGAGTGATGGATGGATGGATGGATGGATGGATGGATGGATGGATGGATGGATGGATGGATGGATAGATAGGTACATGAGTTGAAACAACTTTTTGTTAAAAAAAATGTTTTTGTTAAAAAAAATGTTTTTGTTTGAAAAAGTGAATGTTTTTTAGGCCTGTGTTACATTGATGGATGGAGTGATGGAGTGATGGATGGATGGATGGATGGATGGATAGATAGATGAATAGATGAATATATAGATACATGAGTTTAAACCACTTTTTGTTAAAAAAAATATGTTTTTGTTTGAAAAAGTGAATGTTTTTAGGCCTGTGTTATACATGGATGGATGGAGTGATGGATGGATGGATGGATGGATGGATAGATAGATAAATAGATAGATAGATGAATAGATGAATATATAGATACATGAGTTTAAACAACTTTTTGTTAAAAAAAAAAAAGTTTTTGTTTGAAAAAGTGAATGTTTTTAGGCCTGTGTTATACATGGATGGATGGAGTGATGGAGTGATGGAGTGATGGATGGATGGATGGATAGATAGATGGATAGATGGATAGATGGATAGATGGATAGATGAGTTTGATCGACTGTTTGTTCATATTTTTTTATTGTTTTGTGTTAAATATTGAAAGTAGTCTTTGGACTAATGGTTAGTTTGGGTTTAGGGTTAGTTTGAGGCTATGGTTAGGTTAGGGTTAAAATGGCATATAGGTAGGGAGGTAAAAACGACTTTCACCCTCATTAGTAACCACCCTCATTTGCATAAAGGGCATCTGATTGGCCGAATCTTAACTGTCCATATATCTGCAACGGTGTGTTTTATCTGTACGAAACTTGGTTTATATAGTAATTGATGTATGGCTAGTCGACTGGTGGTGGTTTGGTGCGCCTCTAGCGCCACCAGGTGTGTAGACACGGTACTGCACTTTATTTTTTAGATTTGTTTTTTTTTAACAGGGGTCTATTTTATAAATTGCTGTTGTATCTAGGGTTATTTTATATAGGGGTGGTCTATCCTGGTATATTTTGGGTAGGGTCTGTGTAGGTCCCGCCAGTGGTCAGTGTTTTTTGGTTTTGTTTTCTGTTTTTTTGTGCAGGTGGTGGGTAGGTTTAGCTGGTTAGGTGAGGTAGCGTGCCAGGCCTTTGGCCTTTGACCCTGCATCCATGCAGACGCCCTGACGCAAACTGAACTTGAGTTTTCCCCCAGCTGTTCACCTGTCAATGCAAAATGGTTGCATTTGCCGTGCATATCAGCACGAGTGCTGAAACAGCACCAATGCTGACAGGTAAGTGTCTATTTCTATAGATAGATTGATGGATGGAGTGATGGATGGATGGATGGATGGATGGATGGATGGATGGATGGATGGATGGATGGATGGATGGATAGATAGGTACATGAGTTGAAACAACTTTTTGTTAAAAAAAATGTTTTTGTTAAAAAAAATGTTTTTGTTTGAAAAAGTGAATGTTTTTTAGGCCTGTGTTACATTGATGGATGGAGTGATGGAGTGATGGATGGATGGATGGATGGATGGATAGATAGATGAATAGATGAATATATAGATACATGAGTTTAAACCACTTTTTGTTAAAAAAAATATGTTTTTGTTTGAAAAAGTGAATGTTTTTAGGCCTGTGTTATACATGGATGGATGGAGTGATGGATGGATGGATGGATGGATGGATAGATAGATAAATAGATAGATAGATGAATAGATGAATATATAGATACATGAGTTTAAACAACTTTTTGTTAAAAAAAAAAAAGTTTTTGTTTGAAAAAGTGAATGTTTTTAGGCCTGTGTTATACATGGATGGATGGAGTGATGGAGTGATGGAGTGATGGATGGATGGATGGATAGATAGATGGATAGATGGATAGATGGATAGATGGATAGATGAGTTTGATCGACTGTTTGTTCATATTTTTTTATTGTTTTGTGTTAAATATTGAAAGTAGTCTTTGGACTAATGGTTAGTTTGGGTTTAGGGTTAGTTTGAGGCTATGGTTAGGTTAGGGTTAAAATGGCATATAGGTAGGGAGGTAAAAACGACTTTCACCCTCATTAGTAACCACCCTCATTTGCATAAAGGGCATCTGATTGGCCGAATCTTAACTGTCCATATATCTGCAACGGTGTGTTTTATCTGTACGAAACTTGGTTTATATAGTAATTGATGTATGGCTAGTCGACTGGTGGTGGTTTGGTGCGCCTCTAGCGCCACCAGGTGTGTAGACACGGTACTGCACTTTATTTTTTAGATTTGTTTTTTTTTAACAGGGGTCTATTTTATAAATTGCTGTTGTATCTAGGGTTATTTTATATAGGGGTGGTCTATCCTGGTATATTTTGGGTAGGGTCTGTGTAGGTCCCGCCAGTGGTCAGTGTTTTTTGGTTTTGTTTTCTGTTTTTTTGTGCAGGTGGTGGGTAGGTTTAGCTGGTTAGGTGAGGTAGCGTGCCAGGCCTTTGGCCTTTGACCCTGCATCCATGCAGACGCCCTGACGCAAACTGAACTTGAGTTTTCCCCCAGCTGTTCACCTGTCAATGCAAAATGGTTGCATTTGCCGTGCATATCAGCACGAGTGCTGAAACAGCACCAATGCTGACAGGTAAGTGTCTATTTCTATAGATAGATTGATGGATGGAGTGATGGATGGATGGATGGATGGATGGATGGATGGATGGATGGATGGATGGATGGATGGATGGATGGATAGATAGGTACATGAGTTGAAACAACTTTTTGTTAAAAAAAATGTTTTTGTTAAAAAAAATGTTTTTGTTTGAAAAAGTGAATGTTTTTTAGGCCTGTGTTACATTGATGGATGGAGTGATGGAGTGATGGATGGATGGATGGATGGATGGATAGATAGATGAATAGATGAATATATAGATACATGAGTTTAAACCACTTTTTGTTAAAAAAAATATGTTTTTGTTTGAAAAAGTGAATGTTTTTAGGCCTGTGTTATACATGGATGGATGGAGTGATGGAGTGATGGATGGATGGATGGATGGATGGATGGATAGATAGATAAATAGATAGATAGATGAATAGATGAATATATAGATACATGAGTTTAAACAACTTTTTGTTAAAAAAAAAAAAGTTTTTGTTTGAAAAAGTGAATGTTTTTAGGCCTGTGTTATACATGGATGGATGGAGTGATGGAGTGATGGAGTGATGGATGGATGGATGGATAGATAGATGGATAGATGGATAGATGGATAGATGGATAGATGAGTTTGATCGACTGTTTGTTCATATTTTTTTATTGTTTTGTGTTAAATATTGAAAGTAGTCTTTGGACTAATGGTTAGTTTGGGTTTAGGGTTAGTTTGGGGCTATGGTTAGGTTAGGTTAGGGTTAAAATGGCATATAGGTAGGGAGGTAAAAACGACTTTCACCCTCATTAGTAACCACCCTCATTTGCATAAAGGGCATCTGATTGGCCGAATCTTAACTGTCCATATATCTGCAACGGTGTGTTTTATCTGTACGAAACTTGGTTTATATAGTAATTGATGTATGGCTAGTCGACTGGTGGTGGTTTGGTGCGCCTCTAGCGCCACCAGGTGTGTAGACACGGTACTGCACTTTATTTTTTAGATTTGTTTTTTTTTAACAGGGGTCTATTTTATAAATTGCTGTTGTATCTAGGGTTATTTTATATAGGGGTGGTCTATCCTGGTATATTTTGGGTAGGGTCTGTGTAGGTCCCGCCAGTGGTCAGTGTTTTTTGGTTTTGTTTTCTGTTTTTTTGTGCAGGTGGTGGGTAGGTTTAGCTGGTTAGGTGAGGTAGCGTGCCAGGCCTTTGGCCTTTGACCCTGCATCCATGCAGACGCCCTGACGCAAACTGAACTTGAGTTTTCCCCCAGCTGTTCACCTGTCAATGCAAAATGGTTGCATTTGCCGTGCATATCAGCACGAGTGCTGAAACAGCACCAATGCTGACAGGTAAGTGTCTATTTCTATAGATAGATTGATGGATGGAGTGATGGATGGATGGATGGATGGATGGATGGATGGATGGATGGATGGATGGATGGATGGATGGATGGATAGATAGGTACATGAGTTGAAACAACTTTTTGTTAAAAAAAATGTTTTTGTTAAAAAAAATGTTTTTGTTTGAAAAAGTGAATGTTTTTTAGGCCTGTGTTACATTGATGGATGGAGTGATGGAGTGATGGATGGATGGATGGATGGATGGATAGATAGATGAATAGATGAATATATAGATACATGAGTTTAAACCACTTTTTGTTAAAAAAAATATGTTTTTGTTTGAAAAAGTGAATGTTTTTAGGCCTGTGTTATACATGGATGGATGGAGTGATGGATGGATGGATGGATGGATGGATAGATAGATAAATAGATAGATAGATGAATAGATGAATATATAGATACATGAGTTTAAACAACTTTTTGTTAAAAAAAAAAAAGTTTTTGTTTGAAAAAGTGAATGTTTTTAGGCCTGTGTTATACATGGATGGATGGAGTGATGGAGTGATGGAGTGATGGATGGATGGATGGATAGATAGATGGATAGATGGATAGATGGATAGATGGATAGATGAGTTTGATCGACTG